>NW_027307651.1:838666-1142881 GCF_964275005.1 Diadema setosum
TGAGAAAAGAGGCTGTGAATCTGTATTGTCATAGAGTCTATAATTCAATTGCATTGTGTTTAATCTGACCGGGAGCCGTGCTGAGTGAAATAAATGGGAGAAAAAACGGCATGTATAACCTCATATTATCACAGTAAGCTGGAAAATGATCATGCTCTATCAACACTGGTCGTTCTAACCATGACTAATACCAACTTTCAAAGCAGTAGCATCCTTCTTTCAAAGATTATCAGAGTTGAAAACGAAGAGTGTGTAAAGGGTTTTTAGGAAATGAAAATGTACTCTAAGCCACACCTAATCATACTACTCTACAAAACTAAAAAAAAAAGTCTTACAGAAAAACAGCTAAAAACGCAATTTCCCATTTTGTTATGATCTCAAACTTTAGCAAAATGTAGAAGAAACTTGCTTTAAAAAAAAACATGCAAAATATCACATTTTCAATATCACAGGTTGACCCATTTCACCCATTTTTCAGTCCTAAACAAAAAACAACCAAAAAAAGTGTGTGCGACTTTTTGTGGATTTTGTATTCCACTGTGACATATTATGCACCCAACTGGTTCTTCACAAAGGTTATTCATGGCAGGCTCGATACTTTTATCTGGTACCCCTTAACAAAGTCTTATGTTAAACGCGCCGTTTTGATATTAGTTACTTGATATAACGAATTGCGAAACTCTGCTGAGCAATAGAATGATTTCCAGGGACTTTAAAATACACACACGCATACACACACACACACACACACACACAAAATGAAAAGAACACCAGTCAACTATACAAGATTGTGAAGTTAATAAACAAATTTAGTTGCGCTTGTAAACCGTTGCTGTCATGGTCTATTTTCTCGAAATGAGTAGGAAAGATTCAGTTGCTCACATGCCGATTTTCGTTTCCTTGACAATGTTTGAATTATATAGACCGGGGGCCCAGGAGGTTTATTCAACCGAAAAGCGGACAAGCAACTGACCTCATAGGAAGTTTACATGGACCCTGGACATCACAAAAATGCATTGCTGCCGGGTCTCATCGTTGGCCTTCCCGCCAAAATCACGCAATGTATGACGTCACTTCCGGTTGGCCCTTTTCTCAAATTTTTGAGACAGTTTGAGTTTAAGGATCATTATTAAGATGTCAATTTCGGCATCTAACGGGTATCCTAGATATGTTTTATTTGGTATCCAACTATTTTGGAGTATGTATTTACCATCTGTTTGCCCATTTTGTATGTGGTGATGCTCCTGAGGGTGAATATAATCTTGGCAATCATTGTCGACGTCGCTGTTTTAGAGAAAATGACACCTAGATTTTGATCACTTTCTAGAAGACAGTTGTTAATACTCTCTATAAATAGCTCAATCTTGTCTAACGGTTGTAAAAATCTATATCCAGCCCTTCTTGTGATTTGAGATAAGTCTAGTCCGTTCAAACATTAAAAAGTATAACCCTTCCACCATTTAGAGTAGCGCCTTCTGTGGTCCGAACCTCTGCAACACAAAAACTAAACTTTGAAACAAAGCATTATTGGACACATGTTGGGTTTGTATATAAATGCGCACAAAAATTGTATATCTCGTCAGAGTATTATAATGTTCTTCACTTAAAGCTTCTAGATAAGTTATGGAAGAGAGTACAGGAACTAGGCAATATCTAAATCTTGTACATGGGCAAACAGTATTTGCATCATTATGACCAAGAGTCAAACTAAATTCGCAATATTTCGGGACACAGCCTTTAGAATGTCTTCGTCATCACTGACGCTTCCATCACTCTCATCGCTTTCATCACTCTCATCGCTTTGCTCACTCCATGTCTATTCGGATTCCTCATCGTCTCGGTTTGCATTATCTGAAGGACTGAACGATGAGCCTTCGAGAGATGCGGGGACTGCACTTCCTTGGTACCAGTCTGGCTCAAAGTGCTTCTGGGTAGATTTCCACCCATAGTCTACAAGACTGCCGTGCTGTCATGGCTCTCTTCCACATTCTGGAAACAAACTGTGCTCTTGGATGTGATTTTTAAGTGTTGTGGCACAAAGAGGAAGAGAATTAGTAAATAGCAGATGATTTTATTCAGTCTTGCAAGGGGCAGTACCTTTGTCACCTCCACTGCTCATTCGCTTGAAGACATTGTATAATATCTGGCATCATTTATGTCCAATGTTGCAAAGCCATACAGTGGGCAGATGAAGAATGTGGCAGCTCGAATATCTACTTCCTCGTTTGAGAAAGACTGAAAAGATTTGATATGTGTTGCACTATTTTCCATCTTTTGATAAGGTTTTCCTTTCCCTTTCCTGGAGAAACGTGAAGTGAAATCGCAACCTCTCAGGGAGACCAATATGTGCATCGCTAATGTCAGGTTGCTTCTCTTTGAGGACTGCTGCAATTTTGAGACATCAACTTACCTTCTGTTATTGCCCGAACCAAAGTCTATAATTTTTCCTTCGTCCGACCTGGCACAGTACAGCAAGATGATGAAGACGTCTGTGTCACTGGACCCGAACGAAGACAATGCCCTCTTATTTGCCTATTAGCTTCTTCATGATGGCCTTGCAAGTGTCTCGGCATATCTGCTTACAGTTTGTTGTTGGCATTCCTCAGTTCTACACAGCTTGTGCCTTGAGAAACACACCACATTTTCTATCCAATAACCTGTCCATACTGGGGCTTCCTCCACTCCGATATATCTTGCGAACTGTTCCTTGAATGAAGAACTTTTGAGTAAATCCTTGCCTCTATGGCGCTGAACCTGATCTGGCCCAGCAATGAAGAACTCATGTGAGGTAGAACATTGCAGGTTTCCATCAGGATCTTTGATGGAGGGGGATTGGTATATTTTGTCTAGTACCGAGTAAATTTCCTCTCCGCGACATGAGCAAACTCTCTTCAAGAGACCCTTGGCCATATGTTGAATTGCTGTGTTGTAGAATTGTCTCATGAATGATGATGCCTCCGTCAATCATTCTTGCTGAGATCACAGGAAAATTTGTTTCTTCGTTTTGCCGTTTAAAGAGACTATACAGTTCTGGTTGAGGTGAGGATTTAGCTTTTAAAGGGATGGTACAGTATTGTTGGAGCTGAGGATTTGGCTTTTAACTTTTTGCGAGATACCAAGAAATCACTTATGAAATAGTACTGGGCATGCCATTCTAAGAGGAATTGAAAGTTTATTTGATGAAAATCGGTTTTAGAATAGCTGAGACATCCAAAAACAAAGTAAAAAAGCAATCATAATAATACGTGGGTCCCACAATTTATTAGTATTACTCTGTTTTGGGTATCTCAGTAATTTCATGACCAATTTTCATCAAATAAACGTTGAATTCCTCTTGGAATTACATGCTCTTTCATATTTCATAAGAGGACTCTCATTATCTCACCCAAGAATGTTAAAAACCTGAAAACTGTATGAGCCCTTTAACATTTTGCGAGAGATTCAGAAACCACTCTGTGAGATGGCAAAGAGCATGCAATCCAAAGGGGACTCAAAGGTTTACTTAATGGAACTCGGGTTTGAAATGGCTGAGATATCCAAAATCAAGGTGAAACAAAGAGATCCTAATAAAAGTTGTGGCCTGTCGCCTTTTATTATCACTTTTTTGGTATATCTCAGCCATTTGAAAACCAATCTTCATCAAATAAACGTTGAATCCTTTTTAGAATTACATGCTCTTTCATTTTTCATAAGAGTTTCCTCATTTTCTCACTTAGGAATGATATAAACCTGAATTATCACCTCAACCAGTACTGTACAGTCCCTTTAAGCAGCTTTGTCAAAGCTGCTTTCTCAGTCTTCAGGGGTGTCCCCATTACTTGATGGGCCAGCGAAAGGGGTACTTCAATGAGAGGGTAGCTAAGAATGTGCTTAAGATCGAATGTATCTCTTGATTCAGCTGCAACAGCTAGCATACGTCCGAAAAAGTCTCTGGCTCCCTCAGTTGCGTGTACTCTTTTTTACTGCTGTTTTAGACCTCTTTGCGTTTTCTGAAACAAAGTTTAACATTTTGATTCTGGGAACTGGCTTCAGAAACCTGGAACTGGCAGCTGCACATACCTTGAAACTCAGTCCGTCTTTTCTGCCCTCGTTCGAGTGTTGTTAGGAGAAATTGCCTCGTTATCTCACTTGTCTTTGAAGAAGTTCTCGTATTTCGCACAAAGTTCACCCAGTGCAGCGTCTTCCTCTACGTCTTGAGACCTTTCCCTGCTGTTATTGTTGGCAGATATCACATAGTTGCAACATATATAACCGCCTCATCTGATGATTCAAGAATTCTAGAGAGCAATGCCTTTTCAATTGCGGCGAAATTGTATGGTGTGCCGTGTTCATATTCACCCTCAATGGCACCGTTACAAATTTAACAGCATGCTGGAAATATGGTCACTTGATCTTGATCAAATCAAATTTGCAACGTAAAAAACACCATGTTCTTTTTGTGGCATTTGGCCATTTTCTCCAAATTTTGAGACAGATTCCATAGAAGCATCATCAATAACATGTCTGTATGATCATCTTAGAGTGTACTAAATTATTAATTTTTGGTATCTCAATAGATAAGAGTATGGACAACCATATAATTATTCTTTTTTTTTTTTTGTAATGGTACCATTGAGGGTGAATATGACCGAACTTGGCACACCATATGAATGTGGCCGCGATGGAAAAGGCAAAAACACATACAACCCCTTTGTCTATGATGGCCCTTCTGAGCTCATCAATATCTCATCGAGGAACGTGGCCAGTGAGACAACGAGGCAATTTCTCCTGACAACACTTGAACGAGGGTAGAAAAGACGAACTGAGTTTCAAGATGAATGTGCAGCTGACAGTTCCAGGTTCCTGAAGTCAGTTCCCAGAATCAAAATGTTAAACTTTGCCTCAGAAAATGCAGAGATCTAAAACAGCAGTACACAGAGTGCACGCAGCCAGAGACGTTCCTGATCGAAACCTCCAATGTTCTATTTCACATGAATTCTTCATTACTGGGACAGATCAGGTTCAGCGCTATAGAAGCAAGGATTTACTCCAGAGTTCTTCAGTCAAGGGACAGTTTGCAAGATATATAATGTAGGAATGGAGGAAGCCCCAGTATGGACAAGTTATTCACCAGAAAATGTTGCATGTTTCCCACGGCAGAAGCTTTGTAGAATTGAGGAATGTCAACAACCAACTGTAAGCAGATATGCCGAGACACTTGCAAGGCCATCATGCAGAAGCTAATATGCAAATAAGAGGGCATTATCTTCGATAGGTCCAGTGACACAGACGTCTTCATCATCTTGCTGTACTGTGCCAGGTCGGATGAAGGAAAAATAATTATAGACTTTGGTTCGGGTAAAAACAAAAGGTAAGTTGATGTCTCAAAAATTGCAGCAGTTCTCGAAGAGAAGCAACCTGACATTACCGATGCACATATTGGTCTCCCCGACAGGCTGCGATTTCACTTCACGTTTCTCCAGGAAAGAGAAAGTAAAACCTTATCAAAAGATGGAAAATAGTGCAACATACATCAAATCTTTCCAGTCTCTCTCAAACGAGGAAGTAGATATTCGAGCTGCCACATTCTTCATCTGCCCACTGTATGGCTTTGCAACATTAGACATAAATGATGCCAGATATTATACAATGTCTTCAAGCGAATGAGCAGCGGAGGTGACAAAGGTACTGCCCCTTGCAAAACTGAATAAAATAATCTGCTATTTACTAATTCTCTTCCTCTCTGTGCCACAACACTTAAAAATCACATCCAAGAGCACAGTATGTTTCCAGAATGTGGAAGAGAGCCATGACAGCACGGCAGTCTTGTAGACTATGGGTGGAAATCTACCCAGAAGCACTTTGAGCCAGACTGGTACCAAGGAAGTGCAGTCCCCGCATCTCTCGAAGGCTCATCGTTCAGTCCTTCAGATAATGCAAACCGAGACGATGAGGAATCCGAATAGACATGGAGTGAGCAAAGCGATGAGAGTGATGAAAGCGATGAGAGTGATGGAAGCGTCAGTGATGACGAAGACATTCTAAAGGCTGTGTCCCGAAATATTGCGAATTTAGTTTGACTCTTCGCTCTTGGTCATAATGATGCAAATACTGTTTGCCCATGTACAAGATTTAGATATTGCCTAGTTCCTGTACTCTCTTCCATAACGTATCTAGAAGCTTTAAGTGAAGAACATTATAATATTCTGACGAGATATACAATTTTTTTTTTGTGCGCATTACGAACATTAATCTCCAACATGTGTCCAATAATGCTTTGTTTCAAAGTTTAGTTTTTGTGTTGCACAGGTTAGGATCACAGAGGGCACTACCCTAAATGGTGGAAGGGTTATACTTTTTTAATGTTTGAACAGACTAGACTTATCTCAAATCACAAGAAGGGCTGGATATAGATTTTTACAACCGTTGGACAAGATTGAGATATTTATAGAGAGTATTAACAACTATCTTCTAGAAAGTGATCAAAATCTAGGTGTCATTTTCTCTAAAACAGCGACGTCGACAATGATTGCCATGAATATATTCACCCTCAGGAGTATTACCACATAGAAAATGGGCAAATAGATGGTGAATACATACTCCAAAATAGTTGGATACCAAATAAAATATATCTAGGACCCTCTTAGATGCCGAAACTGACATCTTAATAATGATCATTCAACTCAAAATGTCTCAAAAATTTGGGAAAAGGGCCAACCGGTAGTGACGTCATACATTGCGTGATTTTGGCGGGAAGGCCAACGATGAGACCCGGCAGCAATGCATTTTTGTGATGTCCAGGGTCCATGTAAACCTCCTATGAGGTCAGTTGCTTGTCCGCTTTTCAGTTGAATAAACCTCCTGGGCCCCCGGTCTAATACTGCATATCAAACAATAATTTTCAGCCCATGTTTTTTTTTTTCATAGCTTCATTTCACAAAATATCAACGGCACCTTTAGAAACACGCATCATTAAAAAAGCATTAAGAAAAGCATCCTCCAGCAACGTTGTAACATTTTTTTTAATTTATTTTTTGCTGGTGAGGCCATCGTTTCGTTTTTCCTTTATATCCTTTGTATGTCTTTACATAACACTCAGTCTTCTATGTTAATTCTTTCTCAATAACATTTCTCTCTCACACAGAATTTTGTTTATATGGATCTTACATAACAGATAATAAGGACGAAAGCAACTATATCCGATTCTGTTGCAATGCTTATAGCAAAGTAGTTAGCGCACAGCATAGGATCCTTGTTTATTGTCATGTCAATTTAGTCCTTCTTCGTGACAATTGATGTTGGTTACCGTTAATCTACCTTTTTCGGTATCCTATCTCTTGATACTTTCAGACAAAGTTCGGTACCAGATTCAGTGGTGTCTCTTTAACATCGCCGCAGCTTCTTGCCCCCTCGTGACCGGAGGTATTTGGATAGGCGTATACGATTTCATTTCGGCAAATCAACCTATTTTCATCATAGTCTATATTAGCGTGGATATCCTCCCTACCGTCGTTTGCTTCATGGAAATTTTCCTCACCCTGATCGTCGTCCGCTTCGTGCACGTAGTTTACCCAGGATTCTACCTGATCATCTACCTGTTCTTCACTGTCATCTACTGGGCTGCTGGGGGAACGGACCAGTTTGGATACCCCGCCATATCTCCCAATCTTGATTACGAATACTACCCCGGCATCGCGACCGCAAGCGTGTTTGGCGCAACCTTGGCAGTGCTCTTGGCTCTGGCCGTGTTCAAGGGATTGTACACCCTACGTGTCAGATGTATGGATAGGTCAAGACCAGGAGCCATTCCTGCTACCGAAGCATGGGCAAAATCGCGGGGGGGTGGGGGTATGAATTCCCCCTAAAATGGTTGAGGGGAGATGGCCTGTACAATCCCCCCCCCCTCCCCCGAAACTTGAAAAAAAAAATGGAGAACGCAGAAATGTGATTTTATCAATATTGGCATATTGCATGTACGTCACCTTCAGAGAGGTAGCAGAGCTGAACGGTATTTTATCTCGTAGTATAATGTATATACATAATTTTCTCAAGCGCTCGCTAGCGAGGAAAATAATATCGACATAAGGTATGGTCCAGGCGTTGAAAACGTCAAATAATAATAGGCTTGCATGTCAACATGCTATGACGTGAGCAACTCGGGACCATCTGCAACTTATGCACGAATACAAACAAACACACACACAATAACAAAAAATATATATATATATATACCGCCATAACTGAACCCCCCCTCCATGCATTTTCAGAATCATTCCTGAAGCAATGATGACTCTGATGACTCAGTCATGATACATCTATGGGCATACACAGGGATGATCAGGGGAGTCGATTCTATCTTCTATCTAAATGTTGGGGGCAGACAAATCTTGTCCCCCAAGGAATATTCCCAGGAAGCGGATAAATCTGGAACTCTCTTTATGGAAAATTGTCTAAATAAAGCCAGAACTATGCACCAGATGGTTTTATAGCAATCATAAACAAGAAAAAGCTCCACTACAGGGTCTCTTTCGATATATTTTGTACACTTTTGATATTGACGTATTTCCTAATATTTTTATCAAAGAGTGTACACCAAAGCTTTCACTTGCACAAGTTCCCCCATATGCAGAGGCGAGGCGACGAAGGGGGGAGGGGGGTGGTTCCCCCATAAAAGTATTGGGGACAAAATATAATTTTGCTCCTCCTCCTAACTCCCGAGGTATGGAAATTTTCTTAATCTTTTTACAGAAAACTGTCCAAATATTTCAACCAAAGATGGCTGAATTTCAATTCTGAAAATAAAAATCTACCTCGAGTGAGAGAAGGATAGGCCTATACCCCTTTTCCATACCCTTCCCGTTCAGTTCTTTCTACTGAATACAGGAAGGGGCAAACATGTCATTTTGATCCCCAATGATTCCCGAAATGAGGAAAATTTTCTTGCGTTTTTTAACTAAAAAAACTGTTCAAATATCTTATCCAAAGTGTGCAACAGATTGCAGAAATTCAATTCTGAAAATTAAAAAAAAAAACTCTTCCCTCCCCTTTACGACATTTTCCTTTTTTTTTTTCTTTTTAGATTGACAGATTTCCAAATGTTTTATCTTAAGTGTGCACCATGTCCGTCGCTTCAGTTGCGAAACAAAGAACACAAAAGATCCACCGCGGGTGGGAGGGGATATCTTTTTTCAATCAACCCTTTCCCCACTTGGTTGCCCATTAAAAACTTAAGTATACTTTGGGGATTCACAGGTTTCCGAATTCCATCATAACTTTTCATTTGTATGTGTATTCTAAGAATGCAAAAACCCACTCGTATGCAGGGACGTTCATCCTGGAGGACAGGGGGGGGGGGTCAAACATGTCATTTTATTTTGTCCCTCAATAATTCCCGAAATGAGGAAAAATGTTCCTGCGTTTTGTCCAAATATCTTATCCAAAGTGTGCACCAGATTGCTGAATTTCAATTCTAAAAATGCAAATCTCTCTCGCTTGGGAGGGGAATACCCCCTCTTCCGTTCGGTCCTTTTCCTATGGACTTAGTACAGATTTAGATTGATAGATTTTCAAATGTTTCATGAAGTTTGCATCAGATGTACTTGTATTATTTCAATTCTAATAAATTTAAGAATTCCCTCATCCCCTTTTTATTCACTTTCCCCTCTCCTCCCACCCTCTGGGTTCCTATCTATTGATTTAGATTCTGCACATTTTGGGGATTGATAATTTTGTGAATATTCCACAAAAGTGCACATCAGATCATTACAATATGTCAATCCTAAAAATGCGAAAGCTCCTCCATAACTTTCATGTATAGGCCCCATTGGCGTAGGGGGGGGGGGGGGTGATGGGGGCGGTCGCTCTCCCCCCTCCCCCAAAATTTGGACTGGGGATTTGGAAGGTGTAAAAAGATAATGCGTGCATACTGTATGCATGTATATGAAGCGTATCTCTCTTTCAACTTTTCCTCAAGCAAGATCATATTTTTTTTTTTCAATATATCACTCAAAGTGTGCACCAGATCGTTGAATGTCAATTAAAAAAAAAGCAAAATCTCTCGTGCTTGGGAGGGGGATACCCCCTCCCAAACCCTCTTCCTCTGATTAGTGTGCCCTTTCTCTAGCCTTAGTACACTTTCAGGATAAAAAAACAAAATCTGAATAATTCTGAGTGCACAAGACTTATGACTTATATACCGAAAACCGGAAAGTTTCTTCATGTACTAGGGGAATATCCCCTTTTAATCAACCCTTTCCTCACTCAGTTCCCCAAGATCAGTAGTTTTTTTTTTTCTTATAATTTCCCAAATATTCCATCAAATATGCGTATACGAAATGTCTCAATTTCAACTTCAAAAAAAAAAAAAAAAGGCAAAAGCTCCCTCGTACGGGAAGGGTGGTGATAGCCTTCTCCCTGCTCCCTGCTATGGGAGAGGTATCTTGCCACCCTCTCATTGTTTGGTCTCCTCTATAGACTTGGGGTTACAGTTCGTTATTCCGAAGTTTCATTATTCCGAAAGTTCTTAAGTCCGAAGGTTCGTTATTCCGAAGGTTCATTAATCCGAAAATGAAATAAGGTTCGTTATTCCGAAGGATCGTTACGGACCCTATTTCATGTTCGGATCAACGAACCTTCGGATTAACGAACCCTATTTCATTTTCATATCAACGAGCCTTTGGAATAGCGAACCCTATTTCATTTTGGGATTAACGAATCTTCGGAGTATCGCCACGAATAATCGGATTAACGAACCCTTTATCATTTTTCGGATTAACGAACTTCTAGGATGGGGAATTTGTGTGTTTCGAGGGAACACCCCCTCCAACATCCCCCCCCCCTCCCGCTCGGGTTCTGTCGCAATCATGATATACAGTGTAAGAATTAATAAAAGAAACTTATTCAAAATGATACCATTTTTAGCCAAATTGTGTAATAACAATCGACATCAAAATATATTGCTACCTTATACAAGTGGGACTGCCCTGACTGTTTCAAATCGACAAGACACCCAAAACATGCATCAAATTGCACCATGTGCAACATCAAAATGCAAAAAGTTCTGACCGTTGGAGTAGGACACAACCCTCCCATCCCCCCCCCCCTTCGTTCGCTCCGCGGACTCGGTCGCGTTCATGATATTCGGTGTAATATAGTACAAGAAGTTTATTGAAATGATACTATTTCATAGGCAAAATTGTTCAATAATAATTTACATCAAAATGTACTCCTACCTTGAAATGTGGGACTGTTTCACTTCGATAAAACACGCACAAAAAAACCCATCAAATTGCACTATTTACAACACCAAAATGTAAAAAGTTCTCACGTGGGAGGGGGAACCCCCCCCCCCCCCCCGGTCGCTCCGCTTGCTCGGGCTCGGTCGCTTCACTCCCTCGCATCTAACCGCCGCCACCCCCCCCCCCCCCCAAGACCGAATCCTGGCTACGCCGGTGATAGGCCCCACTATTTATAGTAGGCCTACGCAGTGATGTCGCACAGGCGGAGCATGAGCTCAGATACCGACATTTTATGCATTCAATGAATGTTCCTTTTTCTTACTTGTTTTTGATAGGAAAAAATCCAAAATTTCACTAAAAATGTGCACCAGATCGCTGAATTTGAGGTCTGAAATGCAGAATCTTCCTCGTGTGGGAAGGGGAGGGGGATACCCCACCCTCCCCCTTCCCTCGCACAGATATGCCAACTCCCGAACAAGTCCCTCCCCCAACCACCACCATTAACCCTAACTAGGCCGGGGGGGGGGGGGGGGTTCCGAGGCCCCCCTCGACGTTCCGCGCGATAATCGCTAACGCGAAAAGCTATCGCCGCGACGTTTCATGACTTTTTTTCTTTCGAGTCTCTCGCATCTTTTGACACCAAAATTGCAATGCCCGGGCGCGCGGTTCCGAAGTTGTACATAAATATGTACGTGCATGTCAGACCAAAAATTGCTCAAAAACGTGAATTTGTGTACAATTTCAATGCAAACTGTGCTAACAGGCAAATTTCATAAAAGCATGATTATTTTGGGGTTTTATTGATTAAGATCAATTGATAACATATTTTCTTGTTCGGAACAATGTCGCGGACAAGTTTCATCGAAAAAAACAATGAAAAACTTAAAGTCGAAAAAACAAAGAAATACATAAGAAATTCAAAAAACAATAAAATACTTAAGAAATTTTTTTCTGATGGCACAATTTTTTTTGTCCTTGTATTTGCTCAAGACACTAAAAAGAATATTTTCACAAAAAATGTGCCCATTTTGAGCTTTATTTAGTGATTTATACGAAATTGTCTGATTTCATACATCATGATGCATAAATTAGCATAATTTAGCATAAATGATAATTTTTTTGAAAATTTAACTTCGTGGTACTTCAGATTACATCATAGGCAGTGTGTGTACCAATTTTCGTCGCGATCGCCCTGTCGATGGCCGAGATCTGGAGGGGGGGGGGGGGGGGGGCTGGGAGCCTTCCCCCCCCCCCCCCGGCTCTATGATCTTACCTAAATAGCCCGGCCTAGTTAGGGTTAAAACCGAACGATACCCCTGGGGATGATTGCTTTATTGACTTAAATCAAAAGAATTGAAAAATACAATAGCTACAGGAAAATATGTACTACTTTATGACATTCAAAGAAATGGAGATCCATATTACCATTTTATTGGTTTTATTTGGGCATTATTCAGGGCGACGCTACGTTTTTGAAAGAGGGGGAGGGGGTGTCAAAATCGCCTGTCAGTCGAGAAGAGAGAAAATCAAAATACAAGAGAAACAGCAACAAAGTCTTAATACTTTTACTGCTTGATTTTTTGCCGAAAGTCGGCCGACAAGCAAAAGAATAAAAATAAACAAAAACAAGAACAAAAAGTCATCACACCTTTCCTACCATTCCCCTCTCACTTTATATTCCATGCAAAAGGGTGGGGGTGCAAACATTCGATCCCAGCCCCCACCAAGTCCCCCCCCCCCCCACTACTCAGTACCGAAGAGTCTTCAACTGTTGAGCTCGGAGCACTCTTCTTGACTAACAATGAAAACGTGTTAAATACATATGTACGTGTATATAGCTAATCTTGGCCATGCTATTAATCTTGCAGTGTCTTCCTTCCTACATCTTGTCAAATCTTCATACATGTATGCATATTTAGCGTCACACAACAATTTTGGTTTGGTTTTATTACTGCCTTTTTCCAAATAAAACAAAAAACAAATAGATACATATATTTAGAAATTAACATTACACAACACAAAAGCCAGCTTGATGTCTTTACAATTAAATCACAGTACATATATACACACACTATGAACATGACCGTATTCGATGTATGAGACGTGTAGCATAATATCATTCACACAAAAAGAAAATATTCAGAAGCGAACCATTTAATTAACAGTTATGAATTGTGTAAATAATGATTACTTATTCATTCAGAGTATGTCACTTTTGTTCCAATCAACGAATTAAAAAAAAAACAAAGAATAAAAGAGGGGGATTTGAATTAATTGATTTTGAAATTAAGCATTTCTAGCTATTATAATTACGAAAAGCGGGAGACCGCGATCATAAGCAGCAGCTTGACATGGATCGAGGCCTCGGGGTAAAATTCGAAACTTAAATTCGATTTACATAACTGTATGACGGACGTGTCTACAAAATGGAATTAATAATCAAATCCAAAATATCGTAGTAGTTTGTGAGGTCAAAACTAAAGGGAAATTTCAAAATAGTTATCGTCTATTTGTTTTCAATAGGCATTTTTTTTATTATAATTCTGTACCCTGTGCTGTGCTGTGCTGTGCTTTGCTCTGCTGTGCTGTGCTGTGCTCTGTTGTGTATGCCATAAAATACAATTTTGTTAATTCAACGTTTGGGTATATGATACATGATTGGGTTTGTTTCTAGTGTATTTTTGTGTCGCGTGTCACATGTATGTCTGCTATATACTTCTGTATACAATAACAACAATTTTGATATGCAGCAAATTACTAAGCTCCTAATACATCGATATAAAGCGTTTATAAGTGAACATAAAAACCCCAAAATTTCTTATCACTCATACATCATTATAATTCGATAAAAGATATCTTTTCATAAGTACCTCAAAAGAATATAATTAAGTGGTTGCCTTGATTTGCTCAGGGAGATTATTCCAAACGTCTGGTCCATGGTGTCTAATTGACGTGTGAGCTATCATTAGCTTGGGATTGTGGAGGTGATAATCTTTGGAATGTCGAGTTGGGTAAGCGTGGACGCTGGAGTTCACAGTGAATATGTTGTGGAACGAGGACAGGAGGGTGTTGGGTGTGTATTTGTACATGAATATTGCGCATTGTAAAGTATACTGATGCCTACCGGTGTATATCTTAAAACATTATGCAATACCAATAACTTTTCCAAAGTGTTGCATGACAAAGAGTTGTTATGGGATGAACATTATGACCTACACAATTTAGGGTATAATTATCATAGATCACGCGCATAATGCATAACGAAAATATAATCGTCTTGATTTCCTGAAACTATAGAGTCATGGGTACGAAAAATGTAGTATTGTATGACACTGTAGCTTGAATGGGCAGCAAAGACAGATAGAGCAATTGATTTCTGTGGTCATGGGGTTAGCAAATTGAGGAAATAAACTGAAATCATCACTTGTAAAATAAAAATTTTTGATAAATGTATTAACAAGTAATATCGTGTTAGGAGGTAATCTGTGGCAAGCACTCTTTAAGATTCAAGAGCAGCTACTGCCGATTAACCATTTTTATGTGTTTCATTGCCTCTCTCACCTGTATTACTGTTCAATTCTATGATTATGATGATTTATATCATTTGTTTATAGCAATTTATCACCCAATGTATATCATGCAGAAAGTCATGCACAGGCTCAGAAAGAGTGTTAGATACCTTCTTTTGGCGCTGAAGCGCTAGGTAGAGAGTGTAAAATATTTATCCTATAAGTACATAATTTTTGTACACAGAGTATATAAGTTGTATTTTATAGGTGTCATTTACTTTACTTTACATTACTTTAACTGTAACTCGTAAAATGAATTTCATGATTTGTTGACGATGTTCTTGGACCGAATCGACGTCATGTGGGGTTGGTTTTCTCCTCAAATTCGACTCATGATTCTGATGTGGAAGCTTAGAAGATCCGGGACATTGTTAAAAGTGGGTGCACTTCACGAGTTCGACAACCACGAGCCATACAGCCCAAGAGTAACGCAGTTAATGAGTAATGGAGTCATGGAGTCAATGAGTCATACAGCACCACAGCTATTAGACACTATCTAAGGAAGAAAAAGGCCTAGAGCTCGACATCAAGTAGAAATAGGACCACGAGTTTATATGCGGTCCACCAGTCGTCACAAGGCATATAAGGCCCATTACATCAAGGGGCTTAATTTACGCAGTGTCGGACTCTTGGGCCTTGTTTGCCTAGTTTCGGACTCGTGGAGCTTTTTTGCCTATGATATCGAGCTCATGGTCCACTTTTGCCTTGCGTCGAGCTGCTGGACCTTTCCTTTCTTTCTTTCTTTTTTGTGTTTTTGTTTGGCCCAGTGCCGATTTCATGGGCTGATGACTCAAGGACCTTTTTCTTTTAAAATCGAGCTCTTGGGCCGTATAACTTGCGGATCGGGCTGGTGGAATTACCCAATTTGAAGCAGATGGTGGTATTGTGATAAAATATCTGACTGAACGTAAAAGAGAGCAAAGTAGACGTCCGGCCAGGAGATTTCCCACTACACAAACTGCACAAGAAATGCGATATTCTACACTTTAATCATAAATGTATGTCACGCCAAATCGAAATAAATTCTTTTACGTGTTAGCTTCTGGACATAACTTTACCGTGTCATTATTTCACCTTCAAACTTTTCATACAAATTGATTTCGTTTCCATATCAAAATCAAACTTTGCATTAACATAATCATCTTAGCACGCCCTTTCCCGCAACTTGGCATCATGTTTAAACGATGTGATTTTTCCAGCACATCATGGTGTGAATTATGTGTATATAAAAACTTATAATGACGTTTTTGCCCGTCAGGTAATACATACTGTAACACTTATTACAGATGTCGATTGCGGGTATGGTATATTTAAGACTGTTTTTTTTTTTTTTGTTCCGATATTGGCCAGAAAATTTTCAGCATAAAGGCTGTTAAGAAATTATGATAGTAAAAATGTACATCTATAGGCCCACCATACATACATGTACATTGCATGAAAGAGAACATTTCTACAGATTAGACGATGGCCACATTCATGATGTAGGATATCTTTATGTAAAGTCAATTCAATATGGGAGATGAAACAGAGATAGAGAGATGAAGTGGAGATGGGGAGATTTATGATACCATAAAACAGTCATAGCCTACATTCTTACCTTTTTCAAGGTTGTGTACATCAAGTATGGGTTACAGCGTGTATGTGTGTCTTTGTGTGTGTCTGTCAGTCTGTCTGTGTATGTGCCCGTGTGATTAGAGAAATCATATTTCAGTCAGAACTTTGGCCACAGTGGAAAGAGTAAACAGCATAGTCATGATAGTGTCAAAATAAGAAATTGCGGTAAGTGTGCTTATTCGAAATCATTTTCATACACATGTCACATATGCGAATTTTACTAATAGGCACGTTCATACTCCCTTTAACCTTGAACCTTGAGCTATGTCTGCTGTAAAACATGTATGTTTTATTTCACGTGATCTACGGGATATGTCACGTGATCTACAAACTAGCAAACAAGCAGCTGTATTTCCCCCACAATATCATAGTTATTACTACGAAGGGACTGTGTTTGTTTCGAAAGGGCCATAGCAACAAAGTTAGTGCTCTCAATCCCCAATTTTTCGAGAACTGTAACGACTGGTGATCATAAGGATAGCACACATGTGATCCTTACGCAGACATAAGATTGAAACATTAATTCGCTTTGTTTTATATTCTCCGCCAATGTCTACTTACAATGGATAAGAGATCCGTCCTCTTTCTTCTGTTAATATTGATTGCTTCTTTGTTCTGTGGCGCCACTGCACAAGGTAATTATGGCTTTGCTTTCATTATACATTCAATTGAGTAATATCACTGAAATGAGTTGTTCAAAAGACAGACCTGCACATAAAATCACGTATGTAATATATTCATTATAATTTGAGGTAGAATGCCTGACAGCGCATTTCTGTAATAATTGTAATTTCATATTTTCACATATTTTGTTCCAGATGCCAGATGTTTGTATCTGTAAAATTACGGATGTCTTCTCTCGTTTCAATGCAAAGGTTATCCTGCTACTCACAGTTGGCGGTGGGTGATTTTGTTGTTTATGTTGTTTGTATATGATGCATTACATCGGTGCATTAGCAGAGTATTCAGAGTAAACATTTATAAATACTAAGATAGAATTTTCAAATGATTATGAGAGTTATTGTTGAAAGAACGTCAGGCCAGTAATTTTTGGTCAAGTTTGATAAAGAAATATTAGATCTAAGATCAGCTCTATGCAACTCTGTCCAATTATTGCACGTATGTAAATGCCATAGAAGAAAATGGACTTACGAAATACTCATGCAAAAACTAATCCATGAATGAAGTAGCGCCTCACCCAAAAATCAATTAAAGCCGCATACCACGTTCTCGCTCTAATGATATATCAAACATAATTTTTCAAGGCATTAAGCTTTTGGTCTAAATCCTACTCCGAGAATCAGCTGGTGTGGCTGGTTTAAATATGAGATTGAGTCTCTGTATATCGTACAACAACCCATACCGTGCCTTTCTGCCCATAAATGGGAAAGAAAAAACACACAAACGTGAATTGCTCTGGAAAGGGAAAAGAGTAAAAATGAATAGAAGTAATAAAAGTTAAGAGTTTTATCGCAAAACGAATTAAATCCATTGTTGTTAAGGTGAGATATTTGTGATTAACCAGTTCCATACTGAATTCTGAAATCCTCATAGACTTAGTACACAGGTCACCAGGTTTCCGTATGAAATGGGTTAATTCTGCTTAAAAATAGAAAATAGTAAGAACATACAGAATATCTTTAATTATAACTTCCAGAACATTTCTTGTTATATTACAAGTGAGATAATATCGGAAAGGTTTAACTTTGCTCTAAATGATTATGGAATGACTTTGAAAAGTTAAATAAAAGGTACTTATATAATAATGAAAAAAAATATGATAGTGATAAAACACTCACTATGGCGTTTGCCCTGCTTTATAGAAAATCCAATCATGGAAAAGTCCACGCCTTGTATTTTGTAATTGAGTATATGAATATAAGAACGACCCAAGTCCATGGAAGACCATTTCGAGTAAACTAAAAAAAAAAAAAAAAAAAAAAAAACTTCATATCTTTTTTATTTGTCCAATAATATTCTATTTAACTGTGATGGGAAGGCAACATTGTATATACAAATTAGAACATATGTTATATTATTATGACAATTAACATTTACATTAATTGTGGAGAGGACATTTTGTGTGGTGGACTTGGGTCGTTCTTTGATTCATGTGGACTTGGGTCGTTCTTTGATTCATATACATGATATTCTGCTATAGAGATGAGAGAAGGATGAGAGAGGGCGCTATAATATGAATGTAAGAATGACCCAAGTCCTTCATTCTTACATTAATATAAGATTTAACTCATTCATTTCAGGCACTTCCGGGGGTAATTAGGATTTATCATTTGTACACAAGATGAGTCCATGCATAAGGTACAATTTCCCATGTCAAACTGAATTTGGCCAAAAATTGGACTTGGGTCGTTCTTATATTCAGGTCTTAAATTCCCTTTACTTTGATGAAAATGTAATTGGAGACATGCTAGATTTACATTCTCTGGACATTTGCCATGTTCAAAATTATAGTATGATCTATGCAGACTCGATGCACGATAGAGGGGTGGACTTGCATTGTTTATTCACCATAAAATGAAATATAAAGCAAAGACATGCCTTTAAATCTTAACTTGGTCGGAAATATTACCAGAAAATACAATAGGAAAAAGAGATTCACTTACCGGTGAATTGGGATAATGTTTTGCGAGAAAGAAATCACCGCCACAACAGGTCATGGGTATTCGAGCTTGGATCTGCCTGAACCGCTATAGCGTCTCCGTGGCCGAGCGGTTTAAGGCGTTTGTGTTCCAAGACAAAAACCCGGGTTCGAGTCCCGGCGGGGACCAATTTTTCAACTCTTGCACTTTTCCTAAAAAGGAGGGACAGTAAGAGGTATAATGATGCCAAAGCAACGCACCAATTTCTCCTTTCTTTCTCATATCTCACTATGTATTATGATACATTATGTGACCGTGCATCACAAAACCAACAAAAAGTCGCACCCCTTGATTTTACGTGAGGATTCAAAAGAAATGAAAAGGGCCAACCAAGTCAATTTTGAATTGTTTTCATATTTTCTGAAAGAGCTATTCTTCTTCTACATTATACATGCGATGGGGATCATGAATGGAACAGTGTTTTTCAAGAAATTCTTCTGCAACCCGTATTTTGTTTTTGTAGAATTAATAGTGAGATAAAGTTATGTCTTTGAGGACCCTTTCCATTTCTTTGCACTAAATAAAAGAAATCTTTGCATTGCACTTACTGACCTTGTAAACATAGGTTTCAAAACTGTGTTCCAATCTGAAACATTTAACGTGCAAGAACAGTTTGAATAGAAACACTGTATTTCCATCATGGTGACAACTAATTTGCGTATTATACAAATTCAACTGTTTTGCCCCATTTGATTTCTTGGGACTCTTAGTATGGTGTTTAGGAAACCATAACGAGTTGCACTGCACTGGAATTCCTACAGTTATGTGTTGTGATGGGTCAAATTTTATTTTGACTCGACTAAAATGTAGAATGTAACATAACTGTGCTTAATTCCAAGTTCTTCATTTTGCAGCCTGTCCATGAAACAATGGAAGATATGTCAGGAGATCGAGGCATTTTGCTAACGATGCAAATACTCGAATTTTCTCCGTTGTAATTTCAGTGATAGACACTGTCTCCAGCGTTCAAGGATGGAAAGGGGAAGACATCCTACTGCCATGCCACTTCCAAGGGGAGCCTGCAACTGTGGCCTGGGTCAAGGAGAGCGTATTACATCAGCAGGTGCCCAAGGCTCAATTTGTCGATGGGAACTTTGAGAGCTTAGAGGAAAGGTTCGATATGGACAGGAATTTTAGCCTCGTCATCTCTGACTTGAAGGTGGCCGATGAGAGTCTCTACCTTTGTCAATTGGTTTTGAAGAATTTGGACAAATTCGAGAATTCCGTCCATTTGACGGTTAACTGTAAGTTATCCTTTGCTATTTGATCGTAAAAGTCGTCACTTTACCACATTCAAATAGCAATGCATCATATGTTGGAGATGTTGTCATTATGTGCGTATACACGAGATTGATGTGGACCATAAAGATACAATATCAAATACACAAAAATCGGAGCCGTAAATAGTGTGCAAAACCTTTCTTAAACAGCATCACAAATTACAAAGCCATAAATGAGATTAAACTTCATGGTTATGGCCCTTCAAGTAAGATTTGAATGCCAGAAATGGAACTTTGCAAAATTCTGAAGACACATTGAGTAGCAGCTGCTGTGTCAATCATACATGACACGAGATATGTAATAAGTATTTTGTTATACATTGGCCAGGGTTTTATCTTCCTGGCATTGTTCGTGTTCAATAGCAAACCATACCAGAAATATATGACACTTCTTTTTAACGAGAAAGATGAAATCTGTTAAAATTGTCTTAGATATTTTCTGACTTAAAAAAAAAACAAACAACAGCAACAAACTCAAATTGTAACTATCAGATATGTGACATCCCATGATTTTCCTGTTTTCCCTAGCGATGGCATCTAAACATACAATCGAAAAATGCGTCAATGAGAGTAAGTCCTGTCAAAGCAGGTGTACGTACCGACCTCCCCCTAACGCTCCTTCCATTGCACTTACGTGTGTCGTGAGTGGATTCAAGCCCGACGTTTCTATGATGTGGACCACTGAGTCTGGAAGGAGACTAAAATCCATGGCTTCTCGACAGACAACACTATCTGACGGCACATATGAGAGGTTCGAGAAAATCGAGGTTTCAGTCAAACATGGGACAGAGAAAACCCTCGCGTGCATAGCTACCGGTGACTCGGTGAATGGAACGTCGACCAGGAAAATCACTCTTCTACCTTTATCAGGTTTTTTGGAAATTTTTGAAGTTCCTTTTTTTTTTCTTAATGATAGCGTGTCTTATTAAAACTTCTACCGCCACTACAACTACGAAAAAAAAGTATGCACGACAAAAATATAAGCAATCAATACTTCACCGAACGTTTTCATTCTGATTTGTCACAGGGTAGTTCTAAGAAAACGAAACTGATTGACAACACAAACGAATGTGAGTTAACCTTGCTATCAAAAACAATTGCATTAAAAAAAAAGGTTTAGCTAATATAACGCCAAAGGCCTTGTGTTTGTGTACAGCTGTTGTAATCGTAAAGTCAACTTTAATACACGTCTGTGGCGCTACGGCTACACCAAATATCACCGACGTATTGAAAAAATATCGAGGTACTCATAAACATATTTAATGACTTTAGCTCTAGTATTTAGTGAATAACGTGTTTTTACCGTATCTATATCGAATTTCAGGAGAACGGGATATTGTCGGTCTCATCTTCGGACTAGTCATTGGTATACCAGCTGCCGTAACCATCCTGGTTCTCCTTGTTGCAAACTTTTGGCACAAATACGATCAGAACTTCGTACCGCAAAGAGGTGTCGTTACATGTTTCTCTTTATTCATTTGTTTGTTTGTTTTCTTTCTTCATTAAACCAGTGAAAAGGCATGAACGATATGTCGAATTGCAGCATTTATACAATTGAAATTGTTTTAATCAACCATTTCTGCCATGAATGCGTAATAATTTTGTGACAAACTCAGCAATAGATTGAAAAAAGAAATCACTGTTCACTTTGTCCTGTTTCGGAGGAATTTACATCGACCGTGCAGACAACCCTGAATAGTGAAGATGAGACCAGAAAGTGGTACTCCATTAAATGGGCGGACTTCAAACTTTGTTGTAGACGACTTAGGGACGTGTCCACACAACACGTGAGTATGACGTCGGGATGACATGTGTAACATTACTCTACAAGGAGTCAAAAAGTTAATCAGCTAAATCTTACTTCGAGCTTCATTGTCAATTTGCGACAATGAAACTGAATACGGTACCAAAAATGCCATGCGAACACTGGTGGAATAGTAAGTTTAATCGTGCATAATCACTTTTTACCTCCTGATTCTATACGATTTTTTTTTCTTTTTCCCTGTTTTGGAATTTGCGTCACTTTAATGTCTCATGTCTCAAGGATCTTGTATCTGAATTACTTTTTTTTAATTGAATTAAATTGCTGAAACTGCACTGGTCTTACACTCGAGATGCATTCATCAGTTCCAGCACGTTTATTTCCGTACTTCACTTGACGTCTATACATAAATACTAGGAAAAAATACAAACAAGCAAGGTATAAAATATGATATAATGCGGATCATGGCTAGAAAGTGTGTCACTATACACGTGTATCTAAAAGACAATTCTCAATGACATGTGAAATATTAAGGAATTGCAAAAGTAAAGTTTGTAGCCACGGGTTCTAGCAACAACAAAATGTCAATGTTAAATTTGTTTTGCAATGGAGATAGGACACAAAGTACTAATGACGAAATTATAAGAAAGCTAAAATAACAAGGTACAGAGGGCGAAAGAAGTAAAAAAAAAAAAAAAGCGAGGAAGAAAAGGGAAAGAGAAAAAACAAACAAACAAAGAAAAATGAATAGGAACTGAGTGAAAGAATAACCATATTTATGTTAATACACAAGTATACGAGCATTTATTTCATTTCATTTTCATTTCATTTATTTTCCACATCCTGATAAAAAGCATTTACAAAAAATACAGGAACGATACATACACAGTAGGACATTGGAACAATACAAGAAAAATAAGTCCAACTTACAAGAATTTTACAACAGACAAACACAACATAAAAGCAGTTATTTCAGATTGTTGGGGGATCAACATAGACCGTTGGTCTTTCTATGGCTGATCCCAATTGTTACAGCAAAGGATAGTTACATTGATGCAATACACACAAGAAAAACTATACTACAGAAAGTGCACAATACATATAAGAAGGCAAGAGTAATCAAAGTGTGGTGCGTGTACACTGCATAAAACTTCAAATTTATAATATATCTTTATGAACAAGGAATGATTTGTATTTTCTTTTAGATATTGAAAGTCTATTAGACAGCTTTATCACATTTGGCAAGTCGTTCGATAGAACAGGTCCCGTATATTTGAAAGTGTATCTTGAAATGCAATACTTAAAATTTGGGATATATATAAAAGTATATATCTAGAGCCAAGCTCATAAGGAGTTAAAAAGTATGAGTATACTATGGTAGAGATTATCATGGATTATATGGGAGCATAAACAGTGGACCCAGAGGTAAAGCAACCGTACAGTGCAACTTGATCAGCCATGCATTAGAAGAAGATGATATAAGATAACATGTAAAATGATTTTAAACAGGCAAGTTAATTTCATTAAGTAACAATAATTCGAGTGTTTGTTTAAAAAATCAACAGAGAAGAAAATTTTACTACATGTACGGGAAGATCATTCCAGAATTTGGGTCCGGTGAGAGCATTTTTTTTTTTCGGCAAAGAGTGTGCGAGTACGTGAAGGTAAAATAAATATCTTTGTCTTGTGGGGTAATGAATTGCATGAACTGCACAATTTGTTTTTTTTTTTCCCTGAATATATGCGTTAATATGTCACACAAGTCGTTGGCTGATAACTGATTCATAAATGTGCCTAAGTTTACAAAAACAGATTAGCAACCTTAAGGACTCTGTTTTCAAAAGAAGAGATAATTCACGTAACAATGAAAACCAGGTAGGTTGGCTGATCGAATAGCTCGTATTTGGAAATTATTTCTCAATGTGTGATTTTGCATAATACCCCCAGGCAAGTAAACCATAATTCAGATAAGGTGAAATAAGAGTGGACTATAATTATTTCAAAATATATTTTGGCAAAAAAAAAATGTTTGAGCTTGTCAAGATTCCAGTATCTCTTTGAAAGCATCTTAGATCAAAAAATCTATGTGATATTTCCATGATAATTTT
Organism: Diadema setosum; assembly: GCF_964275005.1. NCBI lineage: Eukaryota > Metazoa > Echinodermata > Echinoidea > Diadematoida > Diadematidae > Diadema > Diadema setosum. The sequence goes on from NW_027307651.1 coordinate 862,876, forward strand.
TGGTCAATTCAAAAACCTAAAAATTTGAACCGTTCAACTCGACTTAAACAATCATTATTTGAAGAGTTTGTTTGCAAAAACCGATAAGTCCATATTTGTCAAATGGAGATATTTGCGATTAAAGGTCAAGAAATGTAAAGAGAATAATAAGAAAATGTTTGCTTCTTTTGGCCATAACTTCAAAAATGTACCTTTATATGTAGTGACCAATATATCATTTAAAAGGTATTATTTTGTACTTTATGACAGAGACCGTACTTCAAAATCTTCAAAAATGGACTTATCGGTTTTTGCAAACAAACTCTTCATTTATTCTTATATCGTGACATTGAGAGGCAACTTGTTTGCTTGAATCCACATTTGAACTGACTTTAATTCTCTGTTCACTTCATCTAAACGTGCTGTTGGGTTTCGGTGTGAAAGAAGATATTAGCATCATCGGTAAAAAGAATTAATGACAAAATAGATAAATATTTGAAATCATTTAAATGACAAAAAAAAAAATAATAAAGTCGGCCAAAGGGAGATTCTTCAGGAACTTCAAAAGATAGTGTGGGAATTATTTTGCATATGTTTCGTACATTTTAAAATCATGCACTCATATCCACATGCGTAAAGCAACAATGACGTGTTTTTTTTTTTTTTTTTTTTTTTTTTTTTTTTTTTTTCATGAGTAGAGACTTTTACCAATTTTCAATGATGTCGTCCGGGCCTTATGTATGCGGATTCATTTGAACAGCTTGTTTGAAATTGCTGTTGATATCGTCGAAAGCTCTTTCAAAATTTTTGTTTGTTTTTTTGTTTTTTCAGCCACGAATACCATTCTGGTTTTACGCATTCTATCGGACCGCACTCGCCACCTATTTCTTCGTATTTTTTATAACGTACGTTGTACTCGGAGTGAGGGTACTGGGCGCGAAGTTCTTCATTTACCTCCCGGTCTGGGCGTATACTGCCTCCGTGTGTTATGTGTGCATTGCCTTCTTTAACGTTGCGATGGACTTCGTGAAGAACAGGGAAAACGCAGCATTTGAAGGTATTCATATAGCTGGGCTTGAATGGCGGGGGAGGTTGAAGCTAAACATGAAAGGCAACGAGAGGTTCTGTTATAAAGTCTAACTTTAATCCACGACCCAAGGTTAGCGGTGACCCGAGACCACAACATTTGATGTTTGGCTACCAGATTTCGAAAAAGGTTTTGTGGCCCGATACTGTCGAGCCTTGTACATCATGTATATGGTTTGTGACCCTGCATCACAAAAACAACAGAAAGTCGCCCTACACGGATTTTAAGCTATTAAAAGCAGATTATACAAGAGCACACTTTAAGCTTTAAAATGATGTATAACTCAATTCTAATGGACTCTTTCAACATATCTGAATATTGGAAAGACAGAACACAGTTTGGAAAGGTGTGTACTGAGGAAAGAGGCTTTGAGTTATTGTCATAGGGTGGATAATTCAAGAGCTTAATCTGACCGTGAGCCGTGCTGAGTGCAGTAGATGGAACAAAATCAGGATATAAAAATTCATACTCGCAGTAAGCCGAAAATGATCGTGCTCTATACACACATTCTAATCATGACTAATAATAACTTTCAAAGCAGTAGTATCCTCCTTTAAAAGATGATTAGAGTTGAAGGTGAAGAGTGTGAAAAGTGTTTTTTAAGAAATGAAAGGGGACTCTAAGACACCTAATCACACTACTCTAAACTACAAAAAGTGTTCCAGAAAACTGCTGCTAAAAACACAATTTCCAATTTTGTTTATGATCTCAAACTTTAGCAAAATGTAGAAGATTTGCTCTTTTAGAAAACATGATTGACTAGGTTGACCAATTTCACCTATTTTCATTCCGAAAAAAAAAACAACAACAACAAAAGTTTGTGCGAATTTTTGTTGATTTTGTATTGCACTATTATGCATCCAAATGTTTCTTCGCAAAGGCTGTCTATGCCAGGCTCGATATTTTTATGTGGTTACCCCTTGACAAAGCCTTATGCTAAACACGCCGTTTTGACATTGTGGTTACGTGCTGTGACGAATTGTGAAACTCTGCTGACTTAGCAATAGAATGATTTTTCAGGTGCTTTAAAATACACATGCACACACACACACACGCACACACACGCGAACAACAGCCAATTATAGAAAATTGTGATGATGTCAAACAAAGCAGTTACGCTTCTAAACCGTTTCTTTCATGGTCTATTTTCTTGAAATGAGTAGGGAAGACTCGTTTGCTCATATATGCCAATTTTCGTTTGGTCATATATGCCAATTTTCGTTTCCTTTTGACAATGTTTGAATTATACTTCATATCAAACAATAGTTTTCAATCCATATTTTTTATAGCTTCATTTCACAAAAAATATTAACGGCACTCTTAGAAACACGCGTCATTAAAAACGAAATTAAATGTATTCTCTAGCAACGTTGTAACATTTTTTGCTGCTCGTTTCTCCATTATATCCTTTACATGTCTTAATATACCACTCAATCGTCTGTGTTAATTATTTCTTAATAACCTTTCTCTCACACACACAGTTTTGTTTATATGAATCTTACATAACCGGTAATAAGGGCGAAACCAACTGTACCCGATTCTCTTGTCATGCTTATAACAAAGTCGTTAGCGCACAGTATAAACAGGCATAGGCCCTTAATCATTTTCGTTTCTTTTTAGTCCTTTGTCGTGACAGTTTCTGTTGATTACCGTTAATCTATCTTTCTTGATCCCATATCTTTTGATACTTTCAGACAAAGTTCGGTACCAGATTCAGTGGTGTCTCTTTAACATCGCCGCAGCTTCCTGCCCACTCGTAACCGGAGGTGTTTGGATAGGCGTATACTATGCCGTTTCGGTTGCAAATCTACCTATGTTCATCATAGTCTACATTAGCGTAGATCTCCTCCCTACCGTCGTCTGCCTCTTCGAAATCTTTCTCACTCAGATCGTCGTCCGCTTCGTGCACGCAATTTACCCAGGCTTCTACCTGATCATCTATTTGCTCTTCACTGTCATCTACTGGGCGGTTGGGGGAACGGACCCTGGTGGACGCCCCTACATATCTCCCATTCTCGACTACGAATACTACCCCGGCATCGCGACTGCAAGCGTGATTGGTGCAACCTTGGCAGTGCTCTTGGCTCTTGCCGTTTCCAAGGGATTGTACACCCTCCGTGTCAGATGTATGGATAGGACAAGGACAGAAGCCATTCCTGCTACCGAAGAGTCGTCAACTGTTGCGCTCGAATCACTGACAACGTATTTCTGATGGCAGTACCCTCACCACTGACAAACTGTTCTTGACTAACAATGAAAACGTATTAAATGCGTGTATAATATAGCTAATCTCGGCCATGCTATGAAATCATGCAGTGTCTTCCTTCCTACACCTTGTCAAATCTTCATACATGTATACATACATAACATCACACAGCAAATGCTGATGACTACCAGTGTATATCTTAAGACATTATTAAATATCGATAACTTTCCCAAAGTTTTGTTTGACAAAGAGTTATTATGGGATTAACATTACGTTCTACACAATTTAGGGTGTAATTATGATTATGATTATGATGATGCCTTCTTTTGAGGCTGAAGTGCTAGGTACAGAGTGTAAAAGATTTCTGCTTTAAATATGAAATTTTGTACACAGAGTATATAAGTTGTATTTTATAGCACTGGCGTAGCCAGGGGGGGGGGGGGGCGATGGGGGCGGTCGCCCCCCCCCCCCCTAAGATTTGGACCGGGGATTTGGGAGGCGGAAAAAAAAATGCGTGTATACTGTATGTGTGCACATGAAGCGGGTCTCCTTTGCAACCTTTCATCAAATAAGATATTTTTTTGAATATTTCACTCAAAGTGTGCACCAGATCGTTGAATTTCAATTCAAAATATGCAAAATCTCTCGTGCTTGGAAGGGGGTATCCCCCTCCCAAACCCTCCCCCTCTGTGCCTCTTTCCCTAGCTTAGTACACTTTTTAGATTTACGCACACACACAAAATATGAATAATTCTGAGTGCACAAGACTTATCACTTATATTCCGAAAACTCAAGGTTCCCTCATGACTTGTATAAGGGGAATTTCCCCTTTTAATCGACCTTTTCCTCCCTCAGCCCCCCCCCCCATATTTTCCCAAATGTTGATTCCATCAAATATGCGTATACGAGATATCTCAATTTCAGGCAAAAGCTCCATCGGAAGGGAAGGGTGGAGATAACACTCGCCCACGCCTTCTCCCTGCTCGCCCGCCCCTCCCCCCCCCCCCCTTCCGCCATGCATAGAAGTAGACTGTGGCTATACCCAGATCGCTTTATTTCAATTCTAAAAACGCAAAAGCTCCGCGAGCGGGAGGGGGAATCCCCCTTCCCCTAAGCTCTACCTCACTAGACTTTATACATTACACACAGGTGGTGCACATTCGGAATAAGAGCTAAATTCCGTGATTTTAACACTTCGATGAAAAAGTATTGCACCAAAAATTTGCACCAGATCGCTGAATTTCAGGTCTGAAAACACAAAATCACCTTCGTGTGGGAGGGGATATGCCCCTATCTATACACCCTCGTGTGCATGCTTTTTCTGTTTGATTGCTGAACTGCAGACAGCGTTCATGATATTCAGTGTAAGAATTAATACAAGAATATCATTTAAATGACATACCATTTTATAGGCAAATTGTTCAATAATAATCTACACTAAAATATACTGCAACCTTAAACAAGTGGGACTGTTTCAACTCGTTAAAACACGCAAAAACATGCATCAAATTGCACCATTTGCAACATCAAAATGCAAAAAGTTCTCACCGTGGGAGGGGGGACACCCCCCTCCCACACCCTCCCCTCCCCCTTCGCTCGCTCCGCTCGCTCGGGTTCAGTCGCGTTCATGATATTCAGTGAAAAGAATTAACACAAGAAGTGTATTTAAATTGTACCATTTTATAGGCAAATTGTTCAATAATAATCTACATCAAAATATACTGCTACCTTAAACAAGTGGGACTGTTTCTCGTCGATGAAACGCGCAAAAACATGCATCAAATTGCACCATTTACAACATCAAAAAGCAAAAAGTTCTTACCGTGGGAGGGGGGACACCCCCCTCCCACACCCTCCCCTCCCCCCTCGCTCGCTCCGCTCCGGCTCGGGTTCAGTCGCGTTCATGATATTCAGTGAAAAGAATTAACACAGGAAGTGTATTTTACTTGTACCATTTTATAGGCAAATCGTTCAATAATAATCGACATCAAAATATACTGCTACCTTAAACAAGTGAGACTGTTTCTCGTCGATAAAACGCGCAAAAACATGCATCAAATTGCACCATTTACAACATCAAAATGCAAAAAGTTCTTACCGTGGGAGGGGGGACACCCCCCTCCCACACCCTCCCCTCCCCCCTCTCTCGCTCCGCTCGCTCGGGTTCAGTCGCGTTCATGATTGTTATTCAGTGAAAAGAATTAACACAAGAAGTGTATTTAAATTGTACCATTTGATAGGCAAATTGTTCAATAATAATCTACATCAAAATATACTGCTACCTTAAACAAGTGGGACTGTTTCTCGCCGACAAAACGCGCAAAAACATGCATCAAATTGCACCATTTACAACATCAAAATGCAAAAAGTTCTTACCGTGGAAGGGGGGACACCCCCCTCCCACACCCTCCCCTCCCCCCTCGCTCGCTCCGCTCGCTCGGGTTCAGTCGCGTTCATCATATTCAGTGAAAAGAATTAATACAAGAAGTGTATTTAAAATCATACCATTTTATAGGCAAATTGTTCAATAATAATCTACACTAAAATATACTGCTACCTTAAACAAGTGGGACTGTTTCACGTCGATAAAACGCGCAAAAACATGCATCAAATTGCACCATTTACAACATCAAAATGCAAAAAGTTCTTACCGTGGCAGGGGGGACAGCCCCCTCCCACACCCTCCCCTCCCCCCTCGCTCGCTCCGCTCGCTCGGGTTCAGTCGCGTTCATCATATTCAGTGAAAAGAATTAATACAAGAAGTGTATTTAAAATCATACCATTTTATAGGCAAATTGTTCAATAATAATCTACACTAAAATATACTGCTACCTTAAACAAGTGGGACTGTTTCACGTCGATAAAACGCGCAAAAACATGCATCAAATTGCACCATTTACAACATCAAAATGCAAAAAGTTCTTACCGTGGCAGGGGGGACAGCCCCCTCCCACACCCTCCCCCCCTCGCTCGCTCCGCTCGCTCGGGCTCGGTCGCTTCGCTCCCTCGCAGACTAACCGCCCCCCCCCCCCTAAGATCAAATCCTGGCTACGCCGTTGCCTATATCTGAGTAGTTTCGCTTTCCTGTGTGGACGGAGGCGTGGCGACAAGAGAGCTGATTGCCTGGCTGTCTGGCTGGCTGGCTCATCCTGTCCAGTATCGGGTCCAGACGCTATTTGGGTCGAGAACCGTTTTCGCTTTCCCTTGGACGGGACGTTTCTCGAATTGGATCATGCTCAGAAGCAAATTCTGCATACGGCACGCTCAAGTTCTGACCGTGTCGTGCTTGCGAAAGCTCACTAACGTATGTGCCTTGTGAAACGGGCATGCTTTATGCCACATCATCTGCAAGAATCGGGGACTTCGACAAACAGCTGCGTATGATATTATTTTCCCCATTCACACTAGCTCTTTTTAGGAATTGCGCTTGTTTTGAAAGGATGCATTGCATGAAGTGTGCTCGACAATCATGTCTATTTGAGAACTGCGATGACTGTGACAGGCTCGTTGGACATTGCCATCGAAACGTTTATTCATTTTGCCTTGTGTAATGTGATGGATAAAAGATGCGTTCTCGTTCTATCAATATTTGCAGCTTCTGTGTTCTGTAGCCCCACTGCAGAAGGTAATTTGGTTTTATTTTCATAAACTTACACTCAGTATAACTTCATCAGGTCTCAACAAAGTAATATCACCTAAAAGTTTTTTGTTTGTTTGTTGCCTTTTTTTAAGCGGACGGCGCTGAACCGAACAATCATGTAATATAAATGTAATCACCATCTTTTCTCCATCAATTTTCGCTCATTTTGTTTCAGATGTACTCACCTCCTATCCGAAAACAGCTAATTTTTTCATGTGAATTCGACGCAAAAGTCATCTTTTTGTTCAAAGTTGGCTATTGGTGTCTTTGTAGTCGGTGCTCTTTGGAGTAAATGCGTTAAATCGGTGCGACAGCAGAGTATTCTAAGTAATTGCCTAGATAGATTTGCAAAAATGTTATTTGAGTGATCATTTAAAGAACGTCATACGTCTATACAGATTAGTATATTATAGGCAGTCATTCAGTGTCTTCCATTAAGTCTCATTGGGAATGGCATATATTATTATTGAACAGAAAAATAACAAAATTAAATAAATCATTTCCAAGACCAGCTCGATTAAACTCTGCCCGATCATGCGGATTGTTGAACAGGCTAGATGCTGCAGAAAAATATCTGCAATATGTATGCAAAACCGATGCTCGAATGATATAAACGTTTTGTACATCATTAGATATAAGGTATTCTACTCTCTTATCAGAATAACAAATAAGAGAAATAAACACAAAATTTAGTTTTCAAGAGTATGCCACGTTCTTGCTTATCCTGTTGAAATTATAGTCATAAATGGCATTCCAGATATCAAGCTATTTGTTCTAAATCCTAGTCCAAGAACCAATAGTATTGGTGTAAATCTAAAAGTATTGAAGCTCAAAAAATTGTGGAACATCCCAGAAAAGTACCCTGCTGCACATGTCTGAGAAGGAAAACGCAATAATGACTCTCTCTGGAAATTCAAAGAGAGTAAAAAACAAAAACAAATCAGCATTGATAAACGTGATATGACAATTCCTATATCGCAAACTACATTACTACATCACAAAACGAAAAAAAAAGTTGCACCACTTGATTTTACGTCAGGGCTCAAATAAGGTGAAATAGGTCAACCGAGTCAATCTTCAGTTGTTCATATTTTCTGAAAGAGCTATCCTTCTTCTATATTCTTCTGTAATTTGGGATCATAACATGAATGAGAAAGTGTGTTTCCAGCAGTATTTCTACAACCATTTTTTGGAGGAGAGTAGAATTTATGTATTTGTTTCATTTATTCATTTCAATATTCTTTTAGCAGGGTAGCTCTTTCAGTTGGTTAACTGTTCTATCAGGGGACCCTGCTCACATTATGTAGAGATAAAAATGTCATGAACATCAAAACAGAGTACAAACAATGAAATAACTTATACTACAAATCAACCACTACACCAAAATATACAATGATCAGGTATGTCTCAAAGGCATATTTTCATTTCTTCAAATCCTTTGCACACTCTTCATTTTCAAGTCTAATAACTTTCGAAAGGATATTGTTGCTGCTTTGAAATTTGACATTAATCATGGACAGAATATGTTAAAAGAACATGCTTAATTTCAGTTTAATCTGATAATCTCTTCATTGTTGTTGCTCCGGTGGTTATCATCATGTGTTTTGCCTCTTCCATCGCTCATCGAGCACAGCTTGGTAAAGATTAACCGCTTGAATAGACGCTGTACTTCAGAGCCTCGTTTTTGTTTTTGTTTTTTCAGTTCACGTTTTCCAGAGTGTGTACTTACTTCCCAGTATTTAGTTAGGTTAGGAGAATACATTTGAATTGAATTACACGTCATTTTAAAGCTTAGAGTCTGCTCTGTCAGAATTTGCCCTTAACTAAAAATCTTTCCGGCGACTTTTTGTTTGTTTTGTGATGCAGGGTCACATACACACATACAAACACATAAATACAGTTTTCAATAATTGTGTACAATAATGCAATCATATACTAACGATACACTAAGGACATACATAATTACCAATTTGTTATTAAAAAGTAACGAGATGCGATGATATTCTCTACAATAACTCTAAAACTGTAGAACATTGTTTGCAGAAATTTTGCAGGAAAAAAGAAAAGAAAAATCAAAAGTAGGAATATTTCTTACACTCCTAAATGATAATGTTGAAATGTTTATATTTCCTTAATTTTTTATGTCGAATGACAGAAATAACCTCTCTAGAAATAGAAAAGGCAGCCGATCCAGATGTACAATATAACATAACTGTGCTCGATTTCAAGTACTTCATTTTCATGTCTCTCTTTTAAAGAAACAATGGAAGATGTGGCAGGAGATCAAGAGACTTGCTAATACTCCAATTTTCATCGTTGTACTCTTAGTGGTAGACACTGTCTCCAGCGTTCAAGGATGGAAAGGGGAAGACATTCGACTGCCATGTCACTTCCAAGGGGAGCCATTGGCTGTGATCTGGGCCAAGGAGACCATTTCGTATCAGCAGCTGCCTAAGGCTGAATTTAACGAAGGGAACTTTGAGAGCTTGGAGAAAGGGTTCGATATCGACAAGAACTTTAGCCTTGTCATCACCGACCTGAAGGTAGCAGATGAGGGTCTCTACCTTTGTCAAGTGGTTTTGAAGAATTTCGACAACTTTGAGAATTCCGTCTTTTTGACGGTTATCTGTAAGTTCACCTGCTATCATATTGCCATAAGGAGACATGGAGAAAGGAATTTAGATGGCAAAAATTTGTCATTACCACATTCAAATAGTTATACATCATTGCATTTTTAGAGTTATCAAAATAAGATAACAAAATCACTTATAAGGATGTACAAAACCTTCCTCGACCAGCATCGCGATGTAAGCCTCATAATCATTGCCACTTGAATAAGATGGGAGTGGCAGAAAGGGAATTTTGCAATTCCGAAGACACATTGAATAGCTGTGACAATCATGGCAAGAGATATTGTTATGTGATGAATATGCTTCATATTTTTATACACTTGTTAAGTTTTAATCTTCTTAGCATTTTTCATGTTCAATAGCAAACCATACCGCAAACATTTAACACTTTTTTTTCACGAGAGAGATGCAATCTGCTAAAGTTGTCATAGTAATTTGGCGAGTAAGAAAAAACAACAACATAAGGCTCATATTTTTAGTATTGAAGGTGTGACATTCTATGAATTTCCTGTTTCCCCTAGCGATAGCATCAAAACATACAATCGAGGAATGCGTCGATAAGAGCCAGTCACATCAAAGTAGGTGTACTTACCAAACTCCGTCCAACGCTACTTCCATTATACTTACGTGTGTCGTGAGTGGATTCAAGCCTGACATTTCCATGATATGGACCGATGAGACAGACAACACTATCTGACGACACATACGAGAGGTTCGAGAAAATTAATGTTTCAGCCAAACATGGGACAGAGCGAACTTTGATGTGCAAAGCTACCGGTGACTCTATGAACGGAACGTCAACTAAAGAAATCACGCTTCTGCCTATATCAGGTTCTGTGAAAAGTTTTTCAATTTTGTGTTTCTGAATGATAACGAATTTTGTCAAAGCTTCTATCGCCACTACTACTACTGCTACTACTGCTAAACAATCAAACGAACAAAAAAAAAAACAAAAAAAAAACGAACGAATGAACAATCAGACAAACAAAACTAGAGGAGCACTCATCTCTGACCACATTACTCCAGTTCTCCAATCCATCCACTGGCTCCCCATTCATCACTTTTAAAATCCTCCTTATTGTTTACAAGATATGCAATAATCTTGCCCCATCTTATCTCAAAGACTTAATTTCCTTCCGCTCTTCCACTTCAACCCGTTCTCTCCGTTCTTCCTCCACTCTCCAATTATCACGTGGTCCCCGCACCTGTACCCGTTTGGTCATAGGGCCTTTTCTGTAATTATTTCCCCACTTCTTTGGAATAAACTCCCTTTTTATATTCGTAATGCTGAAAATGTTGATAGGTTTAAGTCATTGTTGAAAACTTATCTGTTTCCACAACCTTATTTCTGTTGTTGTTGCGTCGTTGTATCATAATATGTACATAATGCTGTAGTTTACTTTTACGTTATACTTTTTCTTTTTCTTTTTTCCCCGGATTGATGCGCTTAGAAACATCAGTATTAAGCGCTATATAAATGTTATTCATTATCATTATCATTTATCTGCCAAACAAATATGGTTATTTTGTATTCATAGATTCTAAAGCGACATTTATACTTTATATTGAATTATTGGGAGATTAAGCTTTTCTGTGTTCCTTGTGTTTCTTTAACCCTATAAAGCCCAAGGGGGGGGGGGGTGGGGGGCCTACCATATTTTCGTTTGCCACTCCTACACCCTTCACTCGATTTCAACCAAATTTGGTGACTTTTCCTAAAATCTTATTGCAAACATTTTGATATATAATTTAGCTATGTCCGATATTGCTGGTTGCCATGGCTACCGTAAACTGACAACCATGTCAGTCAGATTTTGAATGATTTTCTGTTCCAATTTCACTTAACAATATAATAATGGATGAAATGGGGGTTTTCTTGGCTGTAATTTGCTGAAGGACCAAAATGTGAATTAATTATGGTTGTGAATTACTCTGAAATGGTCTTCTTATTATTTCCTTTATTTTTTATATGACATAGGCATCAAACAATGGATATAATAGAAATAATCGAAAATACAGCATTTTCCAAAGACTACCCTTTTATTTTGTGTTATCTTCACACAAGCTTTGCCTGTAATATCATTTTTTTTATCATATTATCAATCTGCAAACTCAAAATTTCAATATTTTGGAAATATGAAATGTGATACCAATATATGAACCCATTCCAAGCAATACATCATAGGTTTCATATATTTCTCTATATTGTAACGAGTAGCGCCCCCACGTGTTGACCTTGAGAAATTTCAACCATAACAAATAGTGAAGGTTGACTTGCTTTTCCTTTTTGGTAAATATGAAAATGATTGATATGAAATAAAAACATATATACTGGGATAAAGAAATAAAAAGAAAAATATATGATTTTAGCGTATTTTCTATGTATTTCTGTATATTTTGGTAAATAGCGCCCTCAGTGGATGACCTTGAGAAATTTAAAATGTTGGGTCATGTAGAGTATGAGTTGCTTTACCCATGTGCCAAATATGACGGTCATACATCATATAATAAAGAAGTTATATAGGGGGGGGGGGCACAATGTGCCCCCCCCCCCCTTGGGCCTGGAAGGGGTCAAAATAGCTTGGGCTTTATAGGGTTAACCTTTGACCTTGGATTTCGTGACCCCAAATTTATATGTTTCCTTCGTGTTTCATCATACACATACCCTGCAAGTTTGGTGAAACTCTGACTATCAATTGAATAACTCGTCAGTTAAGTTATTAGGTGACTAAGCGTAGTTCATGATCCCCTATATGGGTTATAGGTTGTAAAATCATTGAGGTACTTATTTACATGTTTGATGACCTCTGTAGGACTCGAGTAATGAGTGAATAACGTGATTTCACTTTGTCTATATCAAATTCCAGGAAAACGAGATAATTTCGGTCTCATCATTGGACTCATCATCGGTATACCTTTTGCCGTATCCATCATATTTCTTCTTGTTCGAAAGCTTCGGCAAAAATGTCATTTGGACTGCCTGCCCCCAAAAGGTGTCTTTTTTTATTTTTCTATATTATTTGATTTGTTTGTTTCTTTGCTTCCTTCACAATAGCAAGTCCAATGGAATTAACTAGGAGGTTCTCTAACATCCTACACAGTGACTCTTGTAATAGTCGTTTATTTTGACAATCGAAAATGTGCTGATCACTTCCTGCCATACAGTATCTTGCCAGACTCATCAATAGAATTTAGAGGCATTACTTAATTTGCAGATTAAATAAAAATATAGCTTTAGTGCTTCAGAATAGTTATAAGAAAAAAGAACCAACGTTGTGATAATTATGAAAATTATAATCGATGTTAAGTATTGTTAACTATACATAGCAATAGTTACAGTGAAGAATATTAATAATGTAATTGCTTCTAAACTAAACCGTTTAATTTTATGGTTTAGCGGAAAAAAAAATAGTGCTATCGCCAAATATCTAATGTTTATATTGCGATATTCTATACGGTAGGATTTAATTTTCTGATACAACTGACGACCTACACATGTTCACATAAATTATGCATCAAAATGTGATAACTTGATTTTTTTTAATCACTGGCAATCAATATCTAGGAGGAAAGGGAGCCAGTTGCGCTTTACAGGAGTAAGATTTTTTTTTTTTTTTTTTTTTAATTGCTATTCATGTTGTCCAGTTTCGCCACCGACCTCAGAGACTACAGCGGGTAGTGAAGATAAGAGCAGAGAGTGGTACTCCATTAAATGGACGGACTTCAAACTTTGTTGCGGACGATTGAGGGACGTGTCCACACCACACGTGAGTATGGATATGATTCATCGACAGGTGGTGCATGAGTGCAAAGTTCAAAGCAATTTCATTACGATTTAAAGGGACTGTACTGTACTGGTTAAGGTGGGGATTCATGTTTTGAACATTTCTAAGTGAGATGATGCAAAGCCTCTTATGAAATATGAAAGAGCATGTAATGTTAAGAAGAATTCAACGTTTATTTGATGAAAATTGGTTTTCAAATGGCCGAGATATCCAAAAAAGTGCTAATGATAAAAGGCGACATGCCACAACTTTATTAGGATCTCTTTGTTTCACCTTGTTTTTGGATATCTCAGCCATTTCAAAGCCGATTTTCATCAGATAAACTTTTGATACCCCTTAGAACTGCGTGCTCTTTGACATCTCATAGAGTGGTTTCTGAATATCTCGCAAAACGTTAAAAGCTAAATCCTCACCTCGACCAGAACTGTACACACCCTTTAAGTACACACCGCACTGCGTGCATAATTATCATGTCTGTTGGTAAGACATGGTGCCTCAAACGGCAGTAAACATCACATTACTTGCATATATATATATATATATATATATATAGGTATATGGTGATAACAAGTGTATATTACAACTGTTCTTTATCAAAGGATAATCATGATACTGGCATTTTGTGTTCTATTTTGAAGATGAGGGAAGGGGATTTTTTTTCTTCTTTTTCTTTCTTTTCTTCAAGAATACTAAGAGAGGAGAGTCAGTTTCAAATGTATTCATATTCTCTGCATTGGCTGACATTTACCATAATAAATTGAACAACAAATGAAGAAGAAGGAAAGCCTGTCTAATCTTCTGACAACACTTGCCTATAATTATCATCTTTATAGTCTTATTATGACATTATTTGGATTTTGGATGCTTATTTATGTGCATGATCCTCATTAGAATAATACATTATTTGATAGATTAAGCCTTATAACAATTTTTGCAGGGACAATTAAAAAAAAAGTTTTATATTTCTTCGTTTGAATCACATTCATTGTTCTTGTGTTACACCCTCCCTATCCCTCTTATGTCAGCCCCCCCCCCCCCTCCAAATATATATATATATATATATATATATATATATATATATATATACAAACAAAAAATAGAAATAATTAGCTAATTTTTTCGCAAACGTATAGTGTTCGAAAATTTTCAGCTTATAGCGAATATCATTCAAAATAATTCAAACGCCTTGCATGGTTAGATCTTTGTTTGATAACACTCAAGAATTAGTTTGAACTTAAGAAGTCAACTATATTACTAGAACTTTGTGTAACAGTTTCTTCGAAAACGCGTGTCAATAATAAAAAAAAATAACAACTGCATTCATCTTTTCCTCTTTCAGCCTAGAATACCTTTCTGGTTGTACGCCCTCTATCGATGCGCACTCGCCACTTATTTCTTCCCATTCCTGATATTTTATTTCGTGCCTGGAGCGGAGAAATTGGGTCATAAATTCATTATCTACATCCCAGTATGGTCGTATACAGCCACCACATGTTACGTCTGCTTTGCCTTCTTCAACGTTGTGTTGGACTTTGTGGAGAGGAGAGGAAATGCAGAACTTGAAGGTACGGTATTAAGTTGACATGGTTGAAGTTGAAAAGGGCTGAGGTGGGAAGAAGCTAACACGAATGCAATTTTAAGCGGAATAAAGAAAGCTTGCGAAAATGCAACTTATTTGATAAATTCGAATGCAACTGTTTACGATCCCTGAGGAAACCAAAATTTGCTACGTTCGGAAATATTTGCCGCTTAGTGTGATACTCTCTTTTGATAGTACAGCATGCTATAAGATCTCCTATACATATCCTGTGGGCTCTCAGAGAAAAGAAAATAATTTTCAGGAACGTCACAACATTTCGCTGCTAAGTGCATGACTTGGTTGCCCTGAAATTGCACGTAATGAATAGGACGAATGTTCCAAAATGTACATGGTAAACGTACATAATATAGTTGTTGATGAATATTTTCGTTTTCCTTTAAGTATGCGTTGGTTCCACATTGTTTTGCTCATTGTTACTCCTCTATCTATTTTATATCTCTCTTGAAACATCTGTCTTGAATGCTGTTCTTTATACTTATACAATGTAGATGAGTTTCGGTACCAGATTCAGTGGCTTCTCTTCAACGTCGCCGCCGTTCCTTCCATCATCTCAACCGGCTTCGACTGGGGGGCGCTTTACTATGTCGTATATGATAAGATTCCGACTTTAATTTTCATCAGTCTTAACTTCCTCCCCACCGTCGTGTGCTTCGTAGACATCTTCATTACGCTGATCGTTATCCGATTCTTACATGTGGTTTACCCTGGCACTCTCCTGATCTTTTACGTGCTCTTCGCTGTCGGCTACTGGGCGGCAGGGGGAACAGACCCGTCCGGAAACCCCTTCATATCTCCCATTCTCGACTTCGGGAACTACCCCGGCATAGCGGCCGCAACAGTGATGGGCGTGTCATTGTTAACGTTGCTGCTTCAGGCCGGTTTAAAGGGATTATACGCTCTCCGCGTCCGGTGTATGGACAGCAGAAGACAAGAACCTGTTCCTTCTACAGACGAGCCGTCAAGTGGAAATGTCGAGCTCGAAAAACTTACCGAGTAATTTTCGAATGTGACGGGGCGCCATCATTGTGCAATATTTGCTTATATAGTGGATAGAAACCAGCTGATAATGTTTACAGCCAAACGCAATTATGCTAATCATTGCCAACATAAGAATGATGCCATTTCAATGATTTATTGAAATGTAAAGTTGACTCATAGATGAATTACGCTGATCTCCGTGTCACTTAACTGATGTTTCTTTAATTTTTTTTCTCACATTTATACGAAATAAAAAGGTAAACTTTTATCTGCAGGCACTTTACGTTTGGGTCTTGTGTAGCCGTGGTCACAACTCGCCGTACTTGCAAGTGCGTGCTGTCTACTTACAAAATTTGGGGATCCGTACGTAGTAAGTACCGCCTCCGCACGAATTTTCGAGCACGCAGACACGCCGTAGCACTTTTAGGACCCGAGGAACTTTCGCTGCGTTCGGGCTACGGATTCACCCTAAGTGCGGTCAACGTACGTGCACTCTACAGCGAACGTGCGTACAACGCACTGACTCCGTGCGTTTTTTTAATTTTCCCACCGTCACTTGCTCGGCTGACGGCACACGTAGCACGTACGTGTTGAGCGCGTAATAAGCGCGCAGCCCGTGCTTATCCGACACTTCCCTGAGTTCAACTGTTCAATAGAGCACGCAGACCGTACCGAACTTGCCGAATAAGCGCCTGCTCCGCCCTGAAAACGCAAGCTGTGCGCAGTGATCTCTGCAAGGTACACGAATCGAGCCGACGGACGAGTATCATAATTTTTGTCTCCAAGATGTCATGATGATGGCAATTATATATTCATACTGTTCTATTTCACCTACCGGGCAGAAATTCCCTGCAAGGATTATAGGATCGAAAAATCGCATACACAGTAAAATGATTGTTATATCACTTGAAAGGGCTTTCAAAACTCTTTCGAATTGTGTCACAACCCAAAACGATTATGTTATAGAACCCTTCTGCCTAGTAGGTGATTAGTAATATCCATATATATATATATATATATATATACGTATACATATATATATATATATATATATATATATATATATATATATATATATAATGTGAGAAATAGTTCCCTGGGTCCCGAACGTAAGCGGTGCCGCATTGTTGGATGCATATAGTTGAAAGAAATTGGACTGAGGCGGGACGTTGCTCTCGATCTTAGTCTCCCTTTTATTTGTCAAGCTTTCGGCCCGTCATTGGGCCTTCGTCAGGACCTACCAACAGAACGATTATTATATGAATAACCTGATGTGTCATATAATATATAATGCAATTTCACATATTACCAATCTTCTCAATCCTTTCCTTTATATACACAAATCAATCATTCAATTCAATACAAATATCCACTCTAACCTCCAGTCATCATCAGAATAACATCATATGTCCAAAAAATATATAAATAAATTCTTATATCATAATGCTGCCATATAATAATCATATTGTCTTATAATTCTTAGCATGATGATCACAAACAGAATCATTATACATATATATCATATTCATATGTCTATTTGCATTGCGTATGTAGCATGTATATATCCGCATACGCACACAATAAATTCTTATATCGTAATGCTGCCATATGATAATCATATTGTCTTATAATTCTTAGCATGATGATCACAAACAGAATCATTATACATATATATCATATTCATATGTCTATTTGCATTGCGTATATGTATACATCCGCATACGTACACACACACCCACATACATACGCACATATATACATATTCACATACACACACTCTCACATATGCACACACCCACAAAACTCCGGTTGATATAATACTATCTGGATACTAGGATATGTTGATTTAGATAGTATTATATCAACCGGAGTTTTGTGGGTGTGTGCATATGTGAGAGTGTGTGTATGTGAATATGTATATATGTGCGTATGTATGTGGGTGTGTGTGTACGTATGCGGATGTATACATATACGCAATGCAAATAGACATATGAATATGATATATATGTATAATGATTCTGTTTGTGATCATCATGCTAAGAATTATAAGACAATATGATTATCATATGGCAGCATTACGATATAAGAATTTATTGTGTGCGTATGCGGATATATACATGCTACATACGCAATGCAAATAGACATATGAATATGATATATATGTATAATGATTCTGTTTGTGATCATCATGCTAAGAATTATAAGACAATATGATTATTATATGGCAGCATTATGATATAAGAATTTATTTATATATTTTTTGGACATATGATGTTATTCTGATGATGACTGGAGGTTAGAGTGGATATTTGTATTGAATTGAATGATTGATTTGTGTATATAAAGGAAAGGATTGAGAAGATTGGTAATATGTGAAATTGCATTATATATTATATGACACATCAGGTTATTCATATAATAATCGTTCTGTTGGTAGGTCCTGACGAAGGCCCAATGACGGGCCGAAAGCTTGACAAATAAAAGGGAGACTAAGATCGAGAGCAACGTCCCGCCTCAGTCCAATTTCTTTCAACTATATATATATATATATATATATATGTATATATACACACACTTGCATATATATAGATGTATATACACACACTTGTATACACTTGTTCCATATTTTGTGGCACATAAGACAAAGTAAAAAACTTCTTGAAGAAGCAAAACATATGGAAATCTTGAGCTCTGAATGGTCAATGCATGAAGTGACAAGATTTTTGGAGTTTTGAACAAACAAATGTTACATTTAAGATCTGCACATGCGTGGTTAAAAGGCATTGATCATCATTGTATATGCAGAACAGTGATAAAGTCAGAACCATTCTCTGAAATTGAGAACGTGTATATTTTGAAATTAAGCAAGGAAGAATTTTCTATGAGAGTATTACCTTATATAGGGCCTTAATTGCAAACGTGACACCTTTAGTCTCAGATGAAACTGCAAACCCATAGGCCTACATTCATTGTTTTATTAATATGCTGATAAATCTAGCTAAAAAATGCCTCCATGTCTGAAATGCCACCACCTCTGAAACTGGGTATAAAGATGGCAGACTTCATAACAGCAAATCATACGCATCTCGCCTCAAGTGCTAATGTGTTAGGATGTTTTAATCCAAATAATGTTATACAATGTCATTGTCCTGGGGCATGTTTAGTAAAACTTGTCATCAGTGACAAGTTGTCATAGATGTGACAAGCTACTGAAATCCTTGCATCTGATTGGCCGAGAGCAAATTTGTTATAGAAATGTGGCAGTTGTCACTGATAACAAGTTTTATGAAACGGGCCCCTGATATTGACATTAGCCTATAAGCCTACATCAGGTACACAATGCCATTTTATACGTGATGTAACCTATGTCCTATACCTGATATAGCCTATTAATCCTTTCTCCGTCAATGAGTCAAATATGCTCACATTTCACATATATTTCACTTAGTTTATTTATTTCAATATCATTTCTTTCAACAGAATATATAACAACCTATAGACATGAAATGAATATGACACACAGAAGGTTAAACTACCATATACATCTATGGAGAAGAAGTATGATTATACATCTGAAGAACTTTGGAAGGTGGTCCTATAATTAGGCCTACCCCTAGCATCTGACGGGGAGAAAAAAAAAATCATCGCACTTGCACGCACTTACAACATGCGACAGAGTAGGGATACCTTACGTGAGCAGCACGTGTAATTACAGCCTCCGCAAGAGAACGTAACAATCGCACGCAGATTGTAAGTTGTAAGCACGTACAACTCACTTACCACGTGCACAACGTACGATGCACGTAACCCCTCATGGTTAGGCGTGGCGTGCGGGCCACGTACTTACATACTGCGCAACCGTGCGAGTGTCGTGCGTTGACGTACTTCCTCCCTGCGCTAGTCACTTCCTCCCAACGTTTTTAGAAAAAACGTGAACGCCGTGGCCTCCGCCAAGAACGTACGGACGAAAAGCACGCACGGCGAGTTGTGACCAGGGCTTTAAAGTAATGTCAGACATTCATCATGTTTATACGGGATGATTCTCGTAATGTCAGTTTCAATATTTTTCAGTTTCATTTGTAGTAGACATTCTGTGTGGAAGATCATTTCACAAGAAAAAAAAAAAAAAAAAAACTTAAAAAGCTATATGAATTAGGACGTCTATTTTTTCTGAATTCTAGGCGATTCGGTTATGGGTTCTTACATGCTATGTGCATAAAAAGTGTTCATTGACTCTTTCTTACATATTTTGAATCTTTGTTTCAGTTCAATAAAGGAAATAGAAGACTGTTGAATAATCCTGCG
Source organism: Diadema setosum (assembly GCF_964275005.1). NCBI lineage: Eukaryota > Metazoa > Echinodermata > Echinoidea > Diadematoida > Diadematidae > Diadema > Diadema setosum. The sequence goes on from NW_027307651.1 coordinate 883,086, forward strand.
CACATCCGTACTCAGTACGAGAGAAACATCAACCAACATCATCTTTTGTGTGTGTGTGTGTGTGTGTGTGTGTGTGTGTCGGTATCGTTGTTGTTGTTGTTGTTTTACGTGCATTGGTTATCTAAAAGTATGAGAAACAAATGCTCCAAAACTTAGACGATTCCAAGTTGATATGTCGCAAAAAGTGGACGTTGAAAATTGTATACGCTCAGTCAAGAATATGGCATTTATGGCAAAAATACGCCTCTTCCACAGCACTCCTGCAACCGACAAACCAGTCATTTGATTCCTGATTTCTGTTCATTTGTTCAGGTTATGCCCTCTCAAATTTCGAGAGAAATTTAAAAGAAAACTACTATCTGTAGGATTGAAGTGAAAAGAAAATCATTATGGGTTTTTTTTTTTTAGAGGAAAAGTGACCGTTTTGATATTGTAATATCGTGACGTAACAGAACATGAAAGTATGAAAGAGAAACATGAGGTGACCTATAAAGTCATGAGGAAAAACTTGTGCAGCTGTTGGATTAAACCACACACAAAAAATCAACTGCATTCCCCAACAACAGAGAATTGAAACATCTTTTAAAAAATTGAAATGATAATGTGGTATGTATTGTATGTGCTTTGGATTGGGGGGGTAAAGTATGGGAGGGAATTTGTACCAAAGGAGTGAAAAAGGACCCAATAATAATAATTTAATAAGTATAACTCGGTGCATTGATAAGACTTCGAGAAGGTCACTGAAGGTGGCGATGTAGAGCATTAATTTTCGAGTAACATCATGAGAAAGTATCTCCACGTAGCTGTTTTACCGTGGAATGAAGGGTCAAAGTAAGATCCACCTCGTGAGTTGTGCAACTAGGGAACCAGGAAAATCAAGAGCGTGCAGAAGTATCTGCAAATCACAGCCTTTGAAGAAAAAAAAAAAACCAAATGTTTACATGTTATGTTTCCGCCACATTTTTGTTAAGGAGCAAAACAGAGAAAAAAAAAAGCTTTCAAAAGACCATGCATCTCGTTCCTGGTGTGCTTTGGGTTTAAACCCCTCAACTCCTCTTCCTTCGCCCCTTGTCCGTGTCTCATTCAGTCCCTTTTTCAAAGCTTATCCCTGGTTTTTTTTTTTTTTTTCTTTCAAGAGAACTGCCTTGTGTTTGTCTGTATGTATGTATTTCTTATTTCTTTTTTTCTTTCTGTTCTTTCTTTGAAGACAATTCGCCAAGGTTTATTAGTTCAGCAATAAGTTGTTAAGTACTGTTTATGATGAGACTGCAAGATATCTACAAACTATGAATTTTACCAGTCCTCTCCATTTTCAAGAATCTTAATTTGTTATTTGTCACTGTCACAATATCAGTTGTGGTTCAGCTCACTGTATTTTCCTTGATTGCAATGCTATACTATACTAACTGTATGTAATTATGTGTATTTAGATATCTATCGGCTATTCCAACTTTGTTGGAAATGAATTAGATGAAAGGATTTAAATAATAAAGGAAAAGCAGACAGGAAGAAATTTGATTCATTTCCGCACTAAGATCATTCCAGCACTTTATAGCTCGCATATGTTCGCTGTAAAGTCTGTTGTACTACATAGGAAGATGATAAGAGTCATTCTACCTGATGTTTTATGAGTGAATCAAGTGTATGTTTGTGTTTTTCTTTTTCTGAATATCATTTGAAACTATTCAGGCGATTTGTTTTGCGATAATCCAAACACGTGTATCAGCAAGAAATTCTATATTTTCAAAATAATACTTGTAGAAAGGAGGTCATTTTAGCGAGAAATGTCCTACTTTGCTAACAGTTCTGCTCACACGTTTCTGTTCACTGCCTTTTTTATTATTATGAAAAGTTTATACAACAGCGCATCGAGGATTCATTAAATAACAGAGTCACGATTTTTTTAAGAGTGTGTGGTTGTGCGTATGTGTATGCGTGTGAGGTATATTGATGGTTTGATCAAATATGAAATCAAATATCAAATCCTCTTTGTCAATCAAATCAAAAAAGTACATATGGTAAGCATTAAGGTGAGACCTAGATCGGCATTATTGGGCCGTATGCACAAAAGGTAGCAATTGCTCGCAAGCAATTACTTCAAGCACAAGGTCAAGCCTCTCAAGTAAAAGATCAAGTCCAAGCGATTGCTTACATCCATTGGGACGTATGAATAAAACGTACCAATTGCTTCAAGCGCAAACACAAGCTTGTCAAGCAAACGATGAAGCTCGAGAAACTGCTTGAATCATATGTATAATTTTGGATTGCTTGTACAGAAACATTTTGCTTGCCTTGCACAAGCAAATGCTTGCAATTTCATTAAAAGGCACGTCACGCCAAAGACGGGTTTAAAAGGGCGTTTGTGTGTGAAAACATCTCCTGACAAAGATTCACACACACAGACACACACTCACACATCTATAAACACTCACACACGCGTACTAGCTGATTCTCAATACGCGTGTGCTTCCCCTATACTGCTGATTATAGTAGCCCGGATGTGCCAGGTCGCACGTGGAGAGAGGTCTGTAATAGAGCCCATTAATGTCAAAATCGACCACTAATGTCAAAACAACAGCTAATGTCATAACACGTCGACGACAAATGTCATAGCAACCACTAATGTCATAACACGTCGACAACAAATGTCATAACAACCACTTATGTTATAACACGTCGACGACAAATGTCATAACGACCACTAATGTCATAACACGTCGGCGACAAATGTCAAAATCGGATTAACCAAAAATGTCATAACACGTCGACGACAAATGTCGAAATTTCCAAATTTACTGCAAATGTCATAACGCGTAACAGGGGCGGTTCCAGGTATTCCGTATAAGGGGAGGCGCCTTTACAAAATCAAAGGCTGGCGCAACCCCTCCCCCCCCCCCCCATTTTCTACTTTTTATTTCTGTTGTTTTAACAAAATATAGAGAAGGGACACCAGAGGGGGATGCGCCCCCACCCTCCATCCATGATTGCGTCAACCACAAAAGTCAAAATAGGATTAACTACAAATGTCATAACACGTCGACCACAAAATGGCAAAATTTCCACATTTACTGCAAATGTCATAACGCGTCACTGGGGCGGATCCAGGAGTTCCGTAAAGGGGAAGCGCCCTTACAAAATCAAAGGCTGGCGCAACCCCCTCCCCATTTTTCATTTTATTTCTTTTTTTACCCCCCCCCCAAAAAAAAAGCCTGGGAGGGGGCCCCTCCTCCTCTCCCCCCCCCCCCTCCATCCGCGACTGCGTCAATCACAAGTTAATGTCAATTCCCATTGCTTGCATTACAGGGGCGGATCCAGGAATTCCGTAAAAGGGAGGCGCCTTTAGAAAATTAATAGCTGCCGCCCCCCCCCCCCACCCCATTTTTTTCTTTTTTTATTTCTGTTGTTTCAAATGATTGTTTTAACAAACAAAAAAGGGGGCACTAGGGGGGGGGGGGGTGCGCCTCCAGTCTCTGTCCGCGATTGCGTCATCCACAAATGGCAAAACTCATTGCTTGCATTACAGGGGCAGATCCAGGAATTCCGTAAAGGGGAGGCGCCTATTTAAGACAACCGCACCCCAGCCTTCTTTCTTGTTATTTCTGTTGTTTGAATAAAAACGAAAGGGGGCACCAGAAAGGGATGCACCCCCTCTCGATCCATGATTGCGTCAACCAGAATTAAAGTCAAAACTCATTGCTTCCATTACAGGGGCGGATCCTGGAATTCCGTAAATGGGAGGCCCCTTTACAAAATTAAAGGCTGGCGCACCCCCCTCCCCACAATTTTTTCCTTTATATTTTTGGAAAAAAAAAGGAAGAAAGGGGGAGCGAGGGCACCAGAGAACGGATGCGCCAACTCTCGATCCATGATTGCGTCACCCACAAATGTCAAAAATCATTGCTTGCATTACAATGGCGGATACAGGAAGTACGTGAAGGTGATTCGCCTTCACAGAATTATGTACGCTGCCGCACCCTCTTTTTTTTCTTTTTATATCTCTTGTTTTAGCAACAACAACAACAAAAAAAAAAAAAAAGATAGAAAGGGGGCACCTGAGGGGGATGCGCTCCATCTCGATCGGCGATTGCGTCAGCCACATAAAAATGTCAAAACTCATCGCTTGTATTTTACAGGGGCAGATCTAGGAATTTCGTGAAGGGGGGGGGGCACCTTTACATTATTAAAGCATGGCGCATCCGTTTTTTTAATATCTTTTCTTTAAATACAAAAATAGGAAGGAGGGGCAGAGGAGGCTAGTGCGCCCCCTATGGATCCGCGACTGAGTCAACCACAAATGTCAAAACGTATTGCTCCCATTACAGGGGTGGATGCAGGTATTCTGTAAAGGGGAGGCCCCTTCACAAAATTAAAGGCTGGCGCACAACCCCCTCCCCCCATTTTTCTTTATAGTTTTTTGTTTTATTAAAAAAAAGACATGGGGGCACCAGAGGGTGATGCGCTCCCTCTCGATCCGTGATTGCGTATACCACAAATGTCAAAACTCATTGCTTGCATTACAGGGGCGGGTCCAGAAATTCAAAAAAGGAGAGGCGCCTTTTCAAAATTAGAGCTCCCGCAATCCTACCTCATATTCTTTTCTTTTCTGTTTTTACCACCAAAAAAAAAAAAAAAAAAATGAATAGGGGGGCACCAGAGGGGGATGCTCCCCCCCCCCCACAAGCACAACCACAAAAAAAAATCGGATTAACCACAAATGTCTTTTTTTTCACGGATGGGGGGGGGGGGGCGCACCACTCTAGTGCCCTATCTATTTTTTTTTTTTGCTAAAACAAAAGAAATGAAAAGAAAAAAAATGAAGTAGGGTTGTGGCAGATTTAATTTTGTAATTTCGCCTCCCCTTTACAGAATTCCTGGATCCGCCCCTGTAAGGCAAGCAATGAGTATCGAGGAGGGATCGAGGATCGAGAAGGGGGCGCATCCCACTCAGGTGTCCCCCCCCCCCCCCTTTTTTCTTTTAAGTTAAAACGAAAGAAATAAAAAGGAAAAATGTTGAGGAGTGCGGCAGCTTTAATTTTGTAAAGGCGTCTCCCCTTTATGGAGTTTCTGGATCCGCCCCTGTAATGCAAGCAATAAGTTTTGACATTTGTGGTTGACGCATTCGCGGATTGATAAGGGGGCACATCCTCCTCTGGTGCCCCCTTCTATTCTTTTTTATTTCTTTTTAGTTAAAACAACAGAAATAAAACGAAAAAAAAATGGGGGTGCGGAAGCCTTTGATTTTGTACAGGCGACTCCCTTTTACGGAATTCCTGGATCCGCCTCCCCGTCTCTATTTTTGTTTTTAAAAAAAAAGGAAAAAGAAAAAGAAAGGGGAGAGGCTTCGCCTGCCATTGATTTTGTAAAGGCGCCTCCCCTTTACGGAATACCTGGATCCTCCCCTTAGACGCATTATGACATTTGTGGTCGACATGTTATGACATTTGTGGTTAATCCGATTTTGACATTTGCTGTTGACGCAATCGCGGATCCAGAGGGGGCGCATCCCCTCTGGTGCCCCCTCTCTATATTTTGTTAAAACAGCAGAAATAAAAAGAAGAAAATGGGGCGGGGGTGTTGCGCCAGCCTTTGATTTTGTGAAGGCCCCTCCCCATTACGGAATTCCTGAATCCGCCCCTGTGACGTGTTTTGACATTTGCAGTAAAAATGGAAATTTTGACATTTGTCGTCGACGTATTGTGACATTTGTGGTTAATCCGATTTTGACATTTGTCGTCGACGTGTTGTGACATTAGTGGTCATTATGACATTTGTTGAGACACGGATTGTCGCCCCTACACGGATTGTCGTCCCCGGCTCGGGTCGACAATCCTTGACCGAGTTGGCGTCACGGATTGTCGCCCCCGTCACGGATTGTCTTCTGGCGACAATCCGTGACGCTTGTACAGTTCTCAATTTTTTACCTCGATGGCGACAATTCTTGTTGCGACAAGGATTGTCGCCCCGTCAAATATTAGTGGTCGATTTTGACATTAGTGGGCTCTACAAGGTCTGCTTACTCTCCATCATAGTTGTCAGACATCCTACCTGTTTCTCATCACATTTTGCGCGCTATTACCACTGGACATTCCCCTTGTTGAAACAACAATCTTTTTTAAACATCTAGGGAGAAAGTTCTGGTAAATTATACCACTCCTGCACAAATTTGCTAGCAAAAGTTTATGCTCGCAAGCAATTGAAGAGTTTGTTCGCAAAAACCGATAAGTCCATATTTACCAAATGGAGATATTTGCGATTAAAGTTAAGAAAAATAAAGAGGGTAATGAGAAAATTTTTGCTTCTTTTGACCACAACTTCAAAAATGTACCTTTATATGTAGTGGACTTATCGGTTTTGGCGAACAAACTCTTCAATTATTCCTTATTTTTATGCATACGGATTCAAGCAAAAAGCTAGCACGAGCAACTGCTCGTTTATTTTTTTAATGCATACTGTCCATCAATAGGTATATCAACATGGACCTGCCACACATGGACATACATCGCTCATTTATTAATTCAAACACCTGTTTCTGTGAAAAGTGTCACAATAACATTTAAAAGATGCTTTCCTGCTTTGATCTCATCGTGCATCACCGACAGCCAGCCTGGATTAAAAGCAAGACGGCGCTTTGAGATATCTCAAAACTACATGCACAGAAGACGATAACTTTCTTACATCAAGAAAGATGCATGTGCAGTTGTAGTATACATTGGGAAATCGCTCAGTTAATTTCATTTGCGAAATGCACGCACTTTATAAGAAAAGGCTAGTATTTCGGCAGGCTGGTTGTAATTTGTAATCTAATTTTTCCCATTTTTCGCACATTGTTTCAGAGTAAAGATGGACAGTAATGGTAGACGACATGTACAGTATGTCTTTCCATAAAGCAACGTTACATGCGCGTCCACAAGCATCCACTTCAGTAATTACTAATTTTGTGACACGAAATTTGTCATGATTTGAGCTGGGTTTGCGGCTCCCCGTCATTGTCAATTTTCCAAAGGCAGTTAAATCTGGAAAGGCACCTCGGCGAAATAAACCCGAAATGAGGGAAACGGTTCTTTTGTCTAGTTGTCAGTGACGATGAACGATTACACAATCGTCATTGTCCAAACACCTGAATGTACTCATCAAGATGCACATAATCAGGTGGCGCCGATGCAGGGCGGATCAAAGAAAGGCCCTCCGTTCATAGTCCATGTGTGTAGTAGGTCCATGATATCAAGCACTTTTTCTCTTGATCAGTCAACCGGTCAATAAGAGTAATGCTCTCCATGAATCTCTATTACGATTTTGCTCGTACCGTGTACATAATACAGGAACCTTTATAGAAGCAGGTTCCCCTGCGAACGCGGGTTATGGTATAGGAAACTATTAACAGAATCGCTGTTTATGATGACATCGGAAGGTTGTTGACTTTCAGGGGACTCACTACCCACCGAGCAGACAACCATGAATAGTGAAGATGAGAGCAGAAAGTGGTACTCAGTGCAATGGGCGGACTTCAAACTTTGTTGCAGACGACTGCAAGACGTGTCCACACCACACGTAAGTATTGGAGGTACATGGTAACTGTAGAACGTCATTACGAGAAGTTTGTCAGATAAATCTCACATTGAACATTGCGTTCATTCTCAAGATAGTGTTGAAGAAAGGATACATTGAGCTAACCATTCACGAATAATAATAACAATCGCAAATGGAAAACTATTTTGTTCCAGATTTTATTTATGATATATAAGTGCGTGGTAGTGTGCAAAGATTCACAGTCACAACATATGCCACATTGATTGTTTTGCACTCTTTCATTCATAAGCTCCAAATGTGCAAAGCACACGGGTGCCCCGCACAGTTGAAGGCATTTGCATCAATGTGTCTGGAAGCTTTTTATTCGCATTTATTTGTGGTCATGTTTGAAGTCCTTCCATTTGTGATTATTCATGCGTGTGTATACGGAACTTGCCATAGCAATAAAAAATAAACATCATAGAAACGCATGATTTTTTTTTTTTCAGTAATGCGTTATTGTGCTGTGAATTGTACCTGGCTCCATCTTTCGAAATCTCTGGAGAGGAATTTTCCTTCTTAAAAGAGGAAAGGGTTGGAGGGGATTCTGTACAGAACAAGAATACCCACGTTATGATTCTATGTCAGTATTAAAGCAACTTTTTATGGTATTCCACAAAATTCACACACTGGAGCCGTACTTGGAAACAAATTATCTTACCCTTGCTACGATAAGAGATGAGGAAACGGGCCTGAATTTTGGCATTTTCCTTGACTTGAAATATGATTTACTTCAGGTTGGTTTTCTTCTAGAATGCTTTGTACGCTTCAATTTGGTTTTTAATAATTTTCTTGTCTCAAACGTTCCGATATCTTTTCAAATTAATTCACACACTCCATAATGTCAAGTCATAATTGCGGTCTTACAACTCATTCTATTCTGCGTATCTGCAGACACACAGTGATAATTCTTGCGCGTGGTTATATTCCAAAAATAAGAATTTAAATCAATAAATGATGATAGTGTAATTGTGTGCTCAGAAAGGTTCATAAAAAAAAAAAAACCACGTTTTCTTAGAATGAAGATTTAGAAGGGTATTTTCCTTACCAGAGTAGGAGCAACTTTTCCATTGTAAATGCATTTGTTTTAAACAAAATGGTTACGTGTATAACAATGTACTCCAGCTATGATGCTATTCTCGTAAAGCCCACTCACATCCAACTCCTCCCCACCTAACCCCTGTTGAGGACCTTTTATTTGTGTCCATGTATAGGCAAAATCTCCAGTTTCGGTTGTAATACTTGACTGTATCGTAGACTTTCCAACTGAAAGCAATATGTTTTTTAAAGGTTAAATCCAGCCCAAATATAAGTTAGTCTGATAATAAAGAGTAAAATATTACGACTTCAACGGTATAATTTTGATCGAAATTGAATGAAAAAGTTATGACATTTTGAAGTTTCGCCATTTTGGGTGGAAACAGTTTTTGAACAGTCAATATGAATATGCAAATGGCAAAGTGAGCATGCCATTCCCTCACAACTTGCCATATAGTTTGTACAAAAAACTTCAAATGACATTTCCAGCTTTTCATGCAAACGCAATTATGCCCGAGGCTCATACCCCCGTATATCAAACTGATCACTATTCTGAAGTTATTCAACCAGGAATAAGATCGTGTTTCAAATTTCAATAAAAGAAACATTGAATTTTCGTCATTTTTTTGTGTACACCATCAATGGAAAATTGTAATGGTATGACATGGTTAGCTCACTCATTTGCATATCTATATCCACTGTACAAGAAATGTTTTGCACAAATTAGCAAAACTTCAAAATGTCATTACTTCCTTATTTTTCATCCGAATTCATTCAAATATTTGCCGTTAAACTCGTAAGACTATCTAATATTTGGACCGGATTTCGTCTTTAAATGGGAATATGTCTGAGTTATAAAATGTGCACTGTGGGCAGAGGTGGAGTTTTGCACGGCAGTCCGTTAGGTCCACTGTTATTCATACTGTATGTACATGACTTCAGTAAATCTTCTGATATTGTGTCTTTCATTCATTTTACTGATGAATCCAGTTCTTTTTCTCACGTCTTAATGCTCATATACTTGTGGAAACAATAAACGAGGAATAAGTTAAGATATTACAATGGATAAGAGCTTATTAGTTACCCCTTAATTTTCAGAAATCAAATATAACGTTAAATAATATTATCTTCTTTCCCAACAAATACTGTTTTTGTTGAGATTTTGGTAGAAAATGCTCCCCTTATCTAGTGTTGAGGGATTATTGGTGATAACAAACTGTCTTGGAAATGTCATGTTGATAACATCTCCAGAATTATATCTGGGAGTGCTGATGTTATTAACAGAGTAAAGTTTCTCCTCCCAATTACTCCGCTGCTTATCTTATCCTCCTCTCTGATATTGCCTCATTTTCATTACTGTTTATTGGCTTAGGACAACGCCAATCAAAATATGTTTTATAGAAAATATATATGTTTTTATAAAAAAAAGCACTCAGTGTTATTTTCAACTCTTATATAAGATCTCACACAGATGCATCATTTTTTGAAAATAAATTGCTTAAACTAAAAGATTTTTATTATTTCCAATTTGGTCAGTTCATGTTTAAATTAAAAGACGGGACCTTACCTGCTTCATTTACCAATCATGTTTCATGAAAATTTATTCTTTCATAAATACCCCACCAGACGATCTGCAGAATATCATCTACCTTTGCTCAGGTCCATGTTAGCACAAAAGACATTCATTTCTTATGACGGGCCAAGATTGTGAAATGCATTAAGTGACAATATTAAAAATGCCCCATCATTAGCTGCATCATGTAAATGGAAACGGAAGCAGATATTGTTCCTGTCATATAAGTTAAATGTATGGGTGAATCTCATGGATTGATATAATCAGTATTATTGTCATTGGGCCATATGTTAATGTTTCGGATTAAAGATAATGCCCCGTGCATTTGAATGCCTCTAACACCATGTCTTTTCTCTCTCCCTTTCTTCTTTCTTTTCTGCTTCATTGACACCCGTCCCGATTTTCGTTGTACTGTTGCATTTGTTATGTTCTTATTCGTACTTCGGTGTGTCTTAATTAGGCTGCGTTTATCAACTTTCCCCAAACGACTTTCGAAAGCCCTTTCGATAGCCCTTTCCATAGCCCTTTCGAAAGCCCTTTCCATAGCCCTTTCGAAAGCCCTTTCCATAGCCCTGTAGGTATTTATGGTGTGGGCCTATAATGAAATACCTAACAATTACTCACCGAATGGCTAACAGGACAACAGAGCTGAGGGCACCACCAGCAGGAGTGGTAGACGACCGTATCAGTAGTGTAGAATGCACCAGGGCACCAGTAGAGGTGAACAGTGTCCTTGTAATGGGTATTGCACTTCCCGAACTGATATGAAATAATATGGACTAACTCCGAATGCACTTAGGGTGTCCGAAGACGACAGTGTCCCATAGAAATATGTACAAAATATCCAGCGGCAGCGTGGAGTATCCTCCGAGTGCCGCGGCTAGAACAAGCGAGGGTAGAGTCGATCCACAGCTGGAGCGCTGGATAGAAGAGCTGCACGGTCCCTAGCTGGTTGTGGTAGAGTCTGCACACCACAGACCACGCGCTAGCAGGACAGAAGCAGCGATGTGATTTAGGCCTGCGGATTGAGGCTGAATTTGGGGGACCTATGGGGGTCAACTGGCAACTATCGTATAACAAACAAATTGTGTATTTTTTTGAAAGTATATTTCTTAACAAACTTACCAGTAAAATTTACCCGAAATTTCTGCGTCGGAACATGCTCAAATGACGTCATCAATATGGCCACCCCAAAACCAAAATAAATCAATGAGAATTTTAGGATATCTCAAGTGTTCATTATACAACTGACATTATAATCATTAGATAAGTTGCCAGTGTATGTATTTATTTCCTGCCTTTCTTCAAACAAAATTGGGCCCATTTGTGACCTCTTTTCAAAAAATCTGAGCCCAAATTAGGTCATTTCTATGGCAACTTTATGCTGAAATTTTTTTTTTCTCAAACAAAAAACGCAACACCCTCTCAACGATAAACACCATTCTAAATTTACATAAGTATGTAAATTTAATAGACTAGAGTTGAGACCTAACCTGTGAGAGACCATAGCTACCATGGTTACACTCAAATTTGCCTGTAGCCATTATAACACAGCTGTCCAGATATCACAATTTTCATTATAAGTGGTGTATTATGTATATTCCATCTCAGTATCAAGCTGGATTTTTTGTTGTTTTTCGTTTTGAATTTGGCACAATCATAGGACAATCTGAAATTTTTTCAAGCCAATTAGGCATAGAACATAAGATTAATTTCTCATATTAGACGAGACCCTCCTCCACCTCAGCCCCCTTGTTAGTTCATGGCTGTTCCTTTCTTACAGTCCTGTAGGGTGTTTCACCAAACTTCTCATTGGTTTCATTTTCACTTCACTGGTTTCAGTCTCGCTATCTCACTTTTTTTATTATGTTTCAGTCACGAGGACTTGCTAAGTGAAACTGGAAACACTAATTGACACTGATCTCACTGAAATTAATGTCGGTGAAATGGGTCTTGCATGGATTTCTGTACGATATCAAAGCAAGCTCATTATACTCGATGGACTACTACAACAGATACTGTACTTCTGAAAGAAATGAAGCACTATTAACAGAAACTGGATACCGTTGTACACATTTTGTCATAGATCACATTAGTCCAGTCAAAATAGGGTTTCACCCACTATACTAATTGCAGTAGGAAATTCCACTGCAGTGCTACTTGTTATGGGCTCCCAAACACCTTACTCAAAGTCCCAAGAAATCCAGTGGGGCATAGTGGCTAAATTTCCATAATATGCAAATTAGCACCCATTATGATAAAAATACAGTGTTTCCATGAAAACTATACTTCTAGGTTCTAGATTGGAACACCGAAAGTGTTGAAACCTATGTTTATAATGTCAGTTAGTGCGATGCAAACATTCGCCATGACATGTACATAGTCTGGGCCTCATTTGCATAATATGCAAATTAGCTCCCATAGGCCTAATGATAAAAATACAGTGTTTCCATGAAAACAATGCTTCTGGGATTAAGACTGGAACACCGAAAGTGTTGAAATCTATGTTTACGATGTCAGTTAGTGCGATGCAACTATTTCCATGTACATATAGTCTGGGCCTCATTTGCATAGTATGCAAATTAGCTCCCATAATGATAAAAATACAGTGTTTCCATGAAAACAATGCTTCTAGGTTTCAGATTGGAACACCGAAAATGTTGAAACCTATGTTTGCAATGTGAGTTAGTGCGATGTAAATATTTCCACGTATATACTCTCGGCCTCTTGCATAATATGCAAAGGGTTCCGAGCCAACGGAATACTCTAATGCATCAAAGTGCCCGATATGAGCATATCAAGAGTGTTCAAATATGATATTTCAGTTTCTCTTCACCAAACACAAACTTTACAGCCTTAGTAAACCAGCATGAATAATATCATAAAAATCAGAGTTTGTTATCCAACAGATAATGATAGCTTAAAAGTACGAAATTAAACAAGTGTCAACATCTATAATTTGTCTAAATTTGTAATGAATTAACTCTATTTGGAGGGTGGTTTGCTCGAATCTTGATGATTCATCTCTTGCATCCTTGAGGGTTTTGAGATATTGAAGATGGCACAGTCAAAGGAAACCCTGTAGGTAGCGCCCAAAGTCACCCCAGTCGATCATATATCCCCACGACCATTTACACAACATGCATCAACCAACGCGATTTCCGTTGTTTTAAGCGTACGAGATTTTATTTTCAAGTCGTTTGGCTGTCTAGCAAAGACTTTTTTTATTTCCATGAAATAGAATTGGCATTAACAGAGACATTTTCCTACAATGTGTATAATTATCTTTAAAAAGTGGTGCACAGTCAAAGCGACTCGTAGGAAGGTACCCGAATTCATCCCTATACCCTCACGGCTCGGTACAAAACATAATTATACACACGTGAATACAGCTGTTTGAAGCGAAAAAACTCTGTGCATAACGTCCCTTTAGTTTCATTTCCATTAAAATTCAGTGGAAGATATAGAAGAATTTTTGTTCTACAATATCTGTAGGGTGAAAATGGTTCACATACGAAGGCAACTACGTGGAGAGCGCCCAAAATTATCCCACCCAAAGGCAGTCTAAGACATGCAATAATCATGTACCAACGCAAATACATAATGATGTTCTATGGGTACATGCCTTTAAACAGTCCCTTTGGTCCTCTAGCAAAGAAACTTTTATTAAATGAAATTCAACGGAGTCAACAGACGATATATTGCTCTGCAATTTTGACTTACACTGACATAGTTAAAATGGTTATCATTCGAAGGGAGCGTGCTATATGGGAAGTACCCACATTAATTGCCTCTATACATGACCCTTTGTAACGCAAATATCAACGCAATTACAGTCGTTCCAAAAGTGCATGTCTAAAAAAAAAAAAAAAAAAAAAAAACGTTCCTTGAGTTTTATGACTATCACTTGAGTTTTACGTTTATGTATAATTATCGTATGGTGCTATAATCATTGTAAATTCTTTTCATTCGACATAGTTTTACGCACCTCATTTTCTTTAACAAAGAAAGTGATGTCTCGATCTGTTCTTGTTGAAAATGAAATAAAAATTAAATTGAATTGTATTGAACTGGATTCCTGCCATATCAAGACACTTTTTTTTCTATAAAAGTTGCCGGGGTAGAGATGAAATAACAACATTGATCTACAATATCTATGCAGTCCAAAGGGTTCACTTGCAAAGACCACCTTAGGAGAGGTGCTCAAAGTAACTCCATGCATCCTAAAGGCGATGAAAAACATGCAGTATACAACAGAGAAAAATGTTCCATGGTTACATACCTCTGAAAAGCTCTTTTGCCTGTGTAGCACATGCGCTTTTATGTTCGTGAAATGCTATTAAGGTGATATAGGACACGTTGCTCTACAATATATATTTTGTCAAGCCCTTGGGAAGTGCCCAGATTACCCCTACCCTGACCGTAGTGGTCCTGAAACAGATTAACAAAACATGCATTTATGCCAAAGCAAACTCACTTGTACATGCATGTAAAGTCGTTTTGCCGAGTGGCAAGTAAAGACACTTTACTTTTCATGATTTTTGAATGGTAGAGACACTGCTTTGCAATCATCATATAGTCACAGGGGTGCACATTCAACGGCAACCGAGTGGGATGTGTTCAAAATCATCTAACCCCACGGCAATATAGAAACATGCACTAGCATATAACACAAATATGTTTCAATTTCCCATGCCTTCACATTTTCCCGATCGTTACGGTTGTACAGCAATTGCCCTTTTGTTTGTAAGAAATGCAGTATGATTACAAAAAGAAAAATGCTCTACATTAACTACATTGTCAAAAGGGTGAACATTCAAAAGCAATCTCTTGGGAAATCTCCAGAATTACACCGCCGCTCAAGACCCGTAATTACATCACATGGATACTATGAACGCAAATACCGACGTTCTTTCGTGCATGGTTTTAGAAGTAGTTGCAGCAATACAGCTACACACTTTTATATCAATGAATGTCGTGGAAATGATAGGAAAAGCATTGCTTCAAAAAATATCTATTTAGTGGGAGGATGCACATTAAATGCCAATCCTGTGGGATGTGCCCCCAAAGTGCACCACCCTCATGACAATAATATTGAAAACATTGAATATCATGAACGCGAATACACTATATGTTCCAAACATACATGTTTTCAAACATCGATCGTGCCGTAAATCAAGGGCACTTTTGTTTTCAAAAATACGTTGTAGTTAATAGAGGAGACATTGCTCTACAATATCCATATCGTCAAGAGGGTGAACGTTAAAAGACAACCCCATGGGAATTGTCCAAAGTACACCTACGCTCAAGCCCCCTTAAGACAAAATATAGATATTAGCAACACAAACATCGTTGTTCTATAGCGTGGATGGTTTTAAAAGCAGTTCCGGCAATATAGCAAATACACTTTTTAACAATGAAAAGTCATGGAAATGATAGAAGAGGTTTAACTTTACAAGATCTATGCAGTGAAGAGGGTGCACATTAAATGGCAGCCCTGTAGTATGTGCCAAACAATATCCCACCCTCACGGCAATATATAAGACATATGAAATCATATAATGCAAATATATCATATGTTCCAAACGTGTATGTCTTCAAAATGCCATCGTGTCGTACAGCAAAGGCACTTTTGTGTCCAAGAAATACAACTTATTAATAGAGGAGACATTGCTCTACAATAAATACATTATCAAAAGGGTGAACATTTAAAATTAATCCATTGGGAAGTGTCTAAATTCACACCTAAGCTTACGCCCTCTTGTTACAGAGCACATATATTAGCAACGCAAATACCGTTGTTCTAGCGTGAATGGTTGTAAAAGTAGTCCCGGCAATACGGCAAATACAATTTTCATCGACGGAAAGCAATGGAAATGATAGAAGAGACTTAACTTTACAAGATCTATACAGTGAAGAGGGTGCGCATTAAACGGCAACCCTGTGGGATGTGCCAAAAATACTCCACCCTCACCGCAATATAGAAAACATTGTAATATCATATAACGCAAATACAATATGTTCCAAACGTACATGTTTTCGAAATTCCATCGTGCCGTATAGCAAAGGCACTTTTGTATCCAAAAATGCAACCAATTACTAGAGGAAGCATTGCTCTACAATAACTACATTGTCAAAAAGGTGAACATTCAAAGGTAAGCTTTTGGGAGGTGTCTAAATTTACACCTACGCTAACGGCCTTTATTACAAAATATGGATGTTAGCAACGCAAATACAGTTGTTCTAACGTGAATGGTTTTAAAAGTAGGTCCGGCAATGCAGCAAATATACTCTTACATCAATGAAAAGTCATCGAAATGATAGAAGAAGATTTACCTTACAAGATCTACATGATAAAGAGGGTGCTTATTGAAGGGCGACCCGGTGCCGTGTGTCCCCAAAATGCCCTTTATCCTCTTGGCAATATAGAAAACATATATTATCCTATGACGCGAATATATAATATGTTTCAAACGTACATGCTGTCGTGCCTTATAGCAAGGGCACGATTGTTTCCAAGAAATGCAATGCAATTAATACAGATTGTCACATAGTTCTTTACCTCAAATGTGACATCCATCATGTCCATATTAATATATTTTGATAAACAGAATACACAAGCAAAATGACACTTGACAGATATGTTGAAATTGCACTTTCATTCCATTGCGTAAACCTGCTTCCGAAGCTCTTTCTCGTTGCCATGGAAACAATTTTGGTGATCATGGTTAGCCTTACAATGAGTTGAGTCATCTAGTGACTAGATACGTTTACTGGGCACCTACTTATTTGAAAGTTATTAAGCTTAATTTATAACTATTTGCGTAGAAAGAATTACATTTTATCATTTAGGGTTTTTTTTTTCATGAAAGCGTTACCATGGCAATGACTATATTTCCCCGTATCAACACATGAGTAAGACGGAAATTGGTTCGGCACTTCGCTGAAACCAACAAGACACATCATAAAACATATATTTAGGAATTCTTATTATATTTCAACAAATTAGATGAAAATTATGAAAATTATTATGATTTTTTTGTTTATTTCTACTACGTCAGTGTAAGGTTGCTATAGAAACGCTATTGGTATGCGTACAACTCACCAGCTCAACTGAAAATGAGCATAATTGATGGCTGATGACCTGAGGTACATGAGAAATAGCATTACTGTAGCTAGAATTACTTCCTTTCCGAAATATTCCATTTTTATTATTATAGATGTCGAAGTGACAATTACTCTGGCAAAATTGCAGTTCTTAAGAGGCCATTTTGATGACGTCATTTGAGCATGTTCCCATTAGATTTTTTTGGGTAAATTTCACGTGGGATATTGTCAGGATGTATACTTTTTAAAAAAGTTAAAATTTGCTTGTTATACGATAGTTGCCAGTTGAGTCTTTTTTAAGCCACTTTTTGGCCATCGTCTGCAGGCCTGATTAGCCCGACCAGACGCTTTTAATACGCTACGCGAATACAGCGTCTGACCAGCGAGCGGGCACCTTCAAAGTGGGGAACCACAACACAACTACAAAACTTACGAAAATTTATACGTTCTTAATATAAACAGTGTACACGTTACCAAACGTTACTCACCTCAAGTGCATGCTTGTATTAGAGAAGGTTCGTAAGTCCATTGAGAGCCCTCGTGATAAGTCCGTGGAATCAAAAAATGATACTTTCTGGCGGATTCCCAGGTACCGCCGGGGTTCATCGTTGCAGAATTCAAAATGGCGCCTTGATCTCTGCGGAAATCTTTTGCGTGCGTGCGATGCGCTGCTTGAGTGTTGGTGCGCGGTAGCAGCACGGTCGACAGCAGCGCGACCTTTTGAAAGGGCATTCAGATCATGTGACCTCCCGGATATTGAAAATGGCCTGGCGTGAAAGACGATGTACCGTTCGTGAACCGTTCACACATGCTGCATATAACCATCATTTTAGGTAAGTTATTAAATCTAAATTTCAATATTCATAGCATAGATATGAAGTCTCATTATCATTCTGTTCGTCAGATGAGTTTGAAGTGACAAAAAAAATGATCTAACGTATCAAAATTCAATCCGATCGCATGCGATCGTTGGATCGTTCAGATCGCGTTGAATGCAGCGATGTAACGAGGCGCCGGTCGCGTTGAATGTAGCGATGTAAAGATCCCCAGGTTGGAGTGTAGCCTGAAGAAAGGGCGAATCGCGGTATAAAATGGAGCGAATGTCGCGAAGTACGAAATCCGGGAAAGTGTATCCGTATCGAGTATAATCCGTATGAAGTGACAGTCCACGGCGCGAGGTATCGTCAGCGCGAGAAGACGTGGGAAGTACATACGGACGTAGTATGCGGACGTGAGTGACTCCAACGATTAGGACGCGCTCTCGGGATGAAAGCTAATCGTGAAGTGAGGAAGCGTGGAAAATGAAACAGCGTGGTCGGAGAAAACGTGTCACGGACAGGAGCTTTGAGAATGGTAATTGGCTGATGAAGATGCATAGCTCGTCACTAATTGGTAGCTTGTTTCCGTGACAGCAAAACAAGGGGTGTGTTTATGAAAATCCCACTACCGTTGGAATGTGAAATACGCGTACCTCGGCACGATGACAAAAGCGAAGAATGTAGTGCGCACCTGTCATGTGTCGGCGCACAAAGAAAGCTCGCGTGGATGTTGACAAAATACAGTGGCCGCCAGACAGCGTAATTTACAACAGCCAGAATGCCAGACAATATGATACATAGGGTGCGTTTATCAACTCCTTTTCTCGGTAGAAACAGGTTATCCAAACAGCTTTCAAGGATTTTTTACGAGTTGATAAACGCAAAGCTGTTTTGAAAGGCCTTTAGGAAAGCCTTTACGAAAGGGTGCGTTTATCAACTCTCCTTTCTCGGCACCAGGGCTATCGAAAGGGCTATCGAAAGCCGTTTAAACAGGGGAAAGTTGATAAACGCAGCCATAGATATAGAAAACCGCTACAGCCCTTTCGAAAGCCCTGTCCACTCCCTGTACTATTAATGTGCCGCTTGTTTTCGTCGGCTGCGTTTATCAACTTTCGATAGCCCTTTCCATAGCCCTTTCCATAGCCCTTTCGAGAGCCCTTTCCAAAGCCCTGACTGCCTGTAATATTAATGTGCCGCTTGTTTTCTAAGAAGGGACGGCGAAAAGCAATTACCATCATAAAGACATATCTTCCTTTGAGAGTGAGGAGTCATGATACAATGCCACATGAATCAATTGTCTTCCTATCTGCGAGGCAGCTCCAGTTTAGCACATAATTACTTCAAATATTTCTGAGTAGCGGCATGAGACATGGGATCAAAGGGAATGAGACTGTTGTTACTTTATTTCTCAAACCTTGTTGGTGAGAGAAACACCTCCTTGTTCCAAGCATATGCGTGCATTACACACAGCTGTATGTACACACCTGTGTACACGTACTCGTGTGCATTTTACGTGGCGCGCGTCTTTTTAGAAACTGGAAACGCATGGTTGCGCAACCGCAGTATAGGGCGACCTAAAGGGCTAGTGATAGTTTACATGTCAGTGCTGCATGAATGGCTTTTGTTAATGTGGCTGAAAAGAATGCACATTCACCTGTAAATACCAATCTGCACCTGGTTCATTTACAACACAGATGTCAAGAAGACCTATCTAGGTTTTGAATACCTCAGTTGCAAATCCATTTCAAGAGAAGGTCTGCAATGACCTTTATCTGCACATGCTCAGATTGTAACTGTGAACTGGCTTATTGGGTTTGGTGACCACGAATATCTTCCTTTCTTTTCGTAAGTGCATTGCATATTGCAACTGGGGGCCCACAATCTAGAAGCTTCGCTTTTTAATAGGTCCCCCATCTCCATCCTCTGATTGATTTATAATGCTTATTTGTATGAGCCCCCCCCCCCCCGCTTTTATCGACTACTTATGTTGAAATTCTTTACTTTCACGTACACTATGCATATATGTTTCTGATTATGTTGGAGAAAAATAAAATGAACTGAAGTGAACTGAATTGAAGTGAAGTGAACTGAACTGAACTATCAATCGTGTATACACAACAGACACACAGCCAAAGATTCTCGGCTGGGGTTGATCGTTACCGTTACGTTTCTGCGGACACAATCGTTGACCGGTGTCACAGGCGATCCGTTCCAGGTTCCGGGGGAACCGATATACTGGCCGAATTAAGTCGATTGATTCCGCCGGAACGAATATACCGCACAATAGGCAGTACGCAGAAACGTTCCGCAACCGCCGATCCTATCCGGGTTCATTAAAAACAAAATAATATCTATATTTATTGTGGATACCAAACCAAAAGAAAAAAAATCTAAGCAAGCTATTTCCTCATTTCTTAAATGATATTAATGACAAACATATTTTTACGTTCTGATAATTTCCCTTAAAGTGAATCATATTATAGCCTCGTACAAGTGGTGGGCAGAAATAGATAATTACTGTAGGGGCGGATCCAGGAATTCTCTAAAGGGGGGGGGGCGTGACTAATATTTCTGGTGGCGCTTCCGGTTTCATTTCATTTTTTTTTTCTTTTTAATTTCTTTTGTTTTTCACGGATAATAAAGGGGGGGGGGGGGCGTGCGCCGGTAGCGCCCCCCTCTGGATCCGCCACTGTACTGTGCAATGTATTAGCTAAATAGCACGCACACATACGTGCGAGTCGATCATCTGGAGCCGTTGCACAGACAGTATGGTGCGATTAGCCTTTGTTTACATAAAACTTCAAAGAATACTAGTAGTCCAACGATGAGCATGATAATACTGTAGTTATACATTTATAAGAGACTGCTTGAAGTGGGAAGGAAGAGAGAGGGGGGTTTTGCTGGGAGGGCACAGCGTGGATAAACATGCTTTTTCAATGAGCTTTGTTCTGATAAGAAAATGATTGTACAGCTGTATAACTTTAAAAAAAAGAATGTTGGTTAGTCTGCAAACAAAATTGAGCTATGCATGTGGATTTCATTTCATTTATTTATTTTTATCTATATAGATTCCATTTTGGGACACATTAAACCATATTTCTGTCTGTTTCCTGTCAATTCATGTTACAGGTAGTTTACTAGCTGTTTTTCATTTTCTTATCTCTTTTAATTTCTGTCTATCCCATTGCCACTATTGACTTCACACCTTTTACATTTGCATGTAATTATATGTCTTTTCCATTAAAACGCATATACATGTATGTATGAAACTTAATGAGTACTACATCTGGAACACCGGATTTCGGACACAGGTGGACTGTTTGGATATTCACGTTGGGGTATTATTAAAAGTCAAAAATTTACGTGAGTTTTAGATACCCCATATTTTGCATGCACTCTGCTTTCAGGACAAGTTCACCTTCATAGACATGGTAAGTGGGTTGAGTGAATGCAGCAATATTAGTAGAACACATCAGTGAGAGTTTGAGGGAAATCCGACAATCCGTTCAAAAGTTATGAATTTGTAAAGTTTCTGCTCAGTCATGGCTGGATGAGAGACTGCTATAGCTTGTGATCTCACATGAGTACAACGGTATAAAGAAAGTATAAAGAAAATTCACCTTATTTTCACTTTTCTCGCATAACAAAAGAACACTCGACTTCTCTCTTTCAGAAGGCAAGGGGAATAATATTATCCTTAACATATGTGACCGGCTGGACACGTCCAGTCAGTGTTGACCTACACTAGCTCAGACTCAATTAGACAAAATCAGTCACCTGGTTCTATTTAATAAGGACTGGGAAAAGAAGGAATACTCAAAGATTATACTCGAATTTAAAACAACGAAAAGCAACTTATAGCAAATTTAAAACAACTAATAACAAAAAAGCACACTAAAAGCAACAAGAGGCAATGCAACAACACCTCTTAAAAGCAACGCAACGAATCTAAAGCAAACGGTTAAAAGTGACTATAACAAAGCAACATTTAAAAATAGCAAGATGCAACACTAAAACCAACTACAAAAAGGCAACGCAACACTGTCCGACGCAGAGCGTAGCAAGTCCGTGTCCCTTTCCCACAGAAGCTCTGACATGTATACAGCATGTGCAGTGCGCTGGGGTCCATCCACTTGACAGAAGTCTTGGTGTCTTCTATAATTGACAATGCAAATGAATATACTTTCTTAAAGCAGAAATTTATAGAGAATCTAGAAATATGACAAGTTTGATATCTACGGAAAGCTAAGAAGCTAGTTAACAAAACTGGATATCTTTTAGACGATATAACTTTACCCCCAAACTTTGTTTGAGATTGAAAAAACACCCAATATCTATGACCACGTAGCTCCGTTCGCTACAAGAAACATCGGATTTGAGCGACGTCACCTAATGTGTATGAGCTGATTTGCCGTACGGCTATATGAGACCCGCTCTGGCAAAACCCGAAACTTCTCGGCAAATGTGATTTCGCGCTACAGCCCGAAAAAGGTCAAAAAATGACCTACCTCAGGGACCAAATTGACATTTTGGTATCACGTTGTAGGGGAAATTTTCTAGTTTCTGACTGATATCAACAACATTTCGAAATACAACCTACAAAATATGGAATTTTGAACAGAAAAGTGGGATGTCAATCTCAAATGTTGGCCAAAATCTTACGTCTAAAGACCAAATCGCCTTCGCTTACGGCAAAAATGACTGTTATTTTGGCGATCGTGTCTTAGATTATATTACGGTAGGTTTTGTGCTTTTCAAACGTCGTATTTCCGTAAATTTATGGGTGTAAAAATGCTTTCCAATCAATTACAGCTCTTTGACTTAGTTATCATCCGTCGTGAGTATGTAAGATTACCTCAGCTATACACAATTTCCCCACAATGATCGATTTGTTGTGTCAATAATAACAGCAAATTGTGACTGTACGAAGGAACAGCTGATCACGGCAATCGTGAATCTTGAGCTGACGATAGGTTTTGTGCTTTTAAAACTTTGTTTTTCCGTATATTTATGGGTGTAAAATATGATTCCAATGAACACAGACAAATAATTTCACGATGTGAATATATAGTTTTGGCCGACGATTTATTCTAGATTGACAACAAATTACACACCAATTTCCTGAAAAGTGCACACAGTTTGCCTATAGATACGTAAATCCCACTGGGTTGCATACACACGTGGTGACGTCACAGATTTGGCACTTTTCGTAGCCGCATCGAACTTTTTCCAGTGCTCAAATTTGGTAAAAATAAAGATTCTTATATTCAAGCAGAGACAACTTTATTGCATGATTTATGTCAGAAAGTATTCAAAATAACATTAAATGATGGAAAACAGACAATTTGTATGATATTATTTCCTATAAATTTCTTCTTTAAATCTCTCCCCATGTTGGGAATCTATAAATGAAATCGCGAACATGTGCTTTGTGTATGATAAACAAAGCGAATTATTAAGCCCAAGCATCGTTCAATCTACTAATAAACCAGTGCTAACTATACTAACCGATCAAATGATATAACATCATACAGCGGTTTGAAAGCTATACTCAAAAGGACTGATCAGTTGCCTTCGCTAGGATAGCACAGTAATATACATAATTATATAGGCCTACAAGAGATAGATACATATGTGTTCATTACCCTTCCACCTTACATTGCAACTCTGAGACAAAGAATCACTGATGAGTTTGAAGCTTTACGCCACCAAGCCCCAATGATTCGCAGGGCTGTGCGTTAGATGGAGAAAAGAGCTAATCTCTGTGTGGAAAGGAATGGTGGCCATGTTGAGGGACATGGGATGTAATGTTAAAAAGAGATATCCGAAAGAAGACACTAATTTCATTATTCCATTTGTTAAGTTAATTTCTGATAAGGTGCATTGATTCTTGCAGTGTCTAAACTTGGTCCCAAGTCCAATTTGACCCATTGTACAAAAAAATGATTACTCAGTCATCCATGACCGTGTATCCATAAATAAGATATCATTTTAAAGAGGACATATGTGGTTTTAAGATGTTGCTACTCACTTTGGTGTAAAGTTAACACAATCTTCACACATTTGGAATCAAATCTTGTTGCGTTTTTTTTTTTTATACGCAATGTATAAACAAAGAGGCCCTAATTAAAGGATGGACCCACCTTATTTGCCCACTACACATGTATCTTTTTAGTCCAAACCGATTTTGTACAATGTATTTTTAATTTCTCTTAGAATCGTATGCTCTCAATTTCAAATGTGCTTTCTAATTATCTTGCAAAACGTTAAATTTTCAATCGCCCATCTCAACCAAAACTATTACGGTATCCCTTTAGAATACTTTGCATGTTTGAAGTAATCTCTGTGTAAGACATTTATACCCCAATAGAGATAGACCGCCCCCCCCCCCAAAAAAAAAAAAAAAACAACAACAACAACACACACACAGATAAGGGAGAAAAAAAGGGAATCGTTTTGTAGTCCGGGTCTGAAATTGGCAACTAGGTTCGGTTGGCTGGTTAGAGAGATTTGGAGAAGCTCATTGGCTGTAGAGGGAGACTGGAAGAGTACATTTTACTGAAAGGAGTGTTTCCCCATTACCACTTTGTATACATTGTAAGGTAGAGACCCAGATCGAATCGGCGGTGGAGGATCGTATCGGCGGTGAGGCAAACATCCCGCCGATTGGATCCGGGGATCCGATATACTGGCCAAAGTCCGCCGATTAGTTCCGGCGGAACTTATCGACATTGTCGGAACGGATCGCCTGTGACACCGGCAATTTCATTTGGGGTCATCCCATGCGGGTCACCCCATGAGACCGACACCCACCAGTCACGAAACCGACATTGAATGTAGGTCCTTGAGTCATACAGCCCGCGAGTTATGCAGCCCACAAGTTATACATCCCACAATTTATTTTGATCATACAGCCTATGAGTTCGACATTATATATAGCAAAGTAAGTCCATGAGACGGATTGTAGACACTGCACAAAACATGCTCATGACACCCACAATTGGCAAAAAAAAAAGGCCACGAGACCGACACCAATAGGCATGACTCGTTGGTTATGGGTTCGTGACGTGCACCCATCCCATGAGCGAGACACTCACGAATAAAATCTCCCACGACAAAAGGTCAATGAGTCATACATCCCATGAGTCATACAGCCCATAAGCTCGACACTAGGCAAAGAAGGCCCACGAGTTTGACACTATAGGCAAAAGCCCCATGAAACCGACAATGGAACGTCGGACTCGTTAACCTTGTCTGTCTAGTATTGTCGAACTTATGGGTCCTATTTGCTCAGTAGAGAGTTCGTGGAATGCGTGACTCGTGGGTGGTGAAATCGTTTTCTGTTTGACTCGTGAACTGAATGACTTGTGGACATTGGACTCATGACGTGCACCTTTCTACTCTATAACAGGCCGTGGTTTCCGAATGTATCACAGTAAGCAGCGAATGAAGACCGTTTCAATCGGGCCAACCTTCTCTCCTTACGTCACTGGGTGTTTAACATTAAGTAAACTGTCTTTAAGATTTTACTGTGTGTGGTAAACCATTCTCCTCCCCCCCCCCCTCTCTCTCTCTCTCTCTCTCTCTCTCTATGTGAGAACGCTTTCAGACCAAAGTTGACGGTCAATCTTGAATTTTTCAAGTGCTCTCCTTACTTCACCTCCCAGATTTCAGTTTCATTCATAATGTATTATTCTGTAAAAACTCTTACTTGGGTAAAGTCGCGCTGGACTTCTCGGGTCAGGAAGGCGTGTTCGAATTGCAGTGATAAGCCGTTCCGTACACTATTTGAATCCTTACATCTTTGCTCATCATTTTTTTTCTACTTTCTTTCTTTCTTTCAGCCAAGAATTCCTTTCTGCTTGTACGTCCTCTATAGGTTTGTTCTCGCCGCGTATTTCATAGCTCTTTTGATAGCTTACGTCATACTCGCAGCGAAGACACTGGGCCCGAAGTTCCTCATCTACTACGAATCTTGGACGTATACTTCCGCCACCTGTTATGTATACCTTGCCCTTTTTAATGCTGTGGTGGACTTCAGGAAGAGCAGGAAAAAGAATGCAGCACTTGAAGGTACAGTATTCTTTGCATAAAAACAAAGCCTCAAATGATAAGTTATGATGTCCAAACATTATAGTGACATGTTTCATACCCTTTCTGTAATACCTTATCATTATACCCTTCTGACTACTTAGCATATTGACAGAACTGATTATGACGAATTCTGCCACTGACTGATTTCCCCCTTTTGGTGGCTCTCGGAAATACACTCACTAAGACCATAAAGTACATATTATTAATATTTTTGTTTTAACTTGCACTGCAATCATTGCTCTAGTTATTTTCTGTAAATCCTCACGTTCGATCATACTTTCCATTCGTAATTTGCTAGGATTGTCACCAAAGATTCCATGGGCGTTTTAATGTGATTTTCTGGTCACAATCGGTAAAAGATGATTTTAGCTGAAATGGTATAATGATTACATGTTTGTTTGCTTTACGTGTTACCATTAAATGTGTTAACCATGATTATTCTCTTTCTCTTTTAAATATCGTTCGTTTAACTTCCAGACAAATTTCGATACCAGATCCAGTGGTGTCTCTTTAACCTCACTGCCACTCCTTCCATCATCGTTACCACTTTCGACTGGGGGCCGCTGTATTTTGCCAATTCAGAAAAGGTATCGCTCTTACTTTACGTCAGCATCTACCTCCTTCCCAACGTCGTTTGCCTCATCGAAATCTTCCTCACATTGATCATTGTCCGCTTCGTACACGCGGTCTATCCAGCCTTGTTCATGATCATCTACCTGCTCTTCATCACCATCTACTGGGCAGCTGGAGGAACGGACCCGTTCGGAAATCACTTCACCTATTACTTACTCGACTTCGAAAACTACCCCAGCATTGCGGCCGCAACCGTGGTAGGCATAACGTTTGCAGTGCTGTTGGTTCAGGTCATTTTAAAAGGATTGTACGCCTTCCGTGTCCGATGTATGGACAGGAGGAGAACAGAAGCCGTTCGTGCTCGAAGGAAGGAGGAACCTGAAGCTGCCCAGCTCAAAGCACAGACTGAGTAATTTAAGTTTATAGGTTTCACACCGGCAGATGAACAGGGCTAGGTTTAGAAAGTTGCACACTTGTAATTACCAATTTCTCTGTGAAACTGTACACCCACTTTGAGTTTGGCTTCTCTGGGAAAACACATCTCATGGGAACGCAAGCTACCCATAGGATATATCATGTACTGTGCCAATGTTCACAAAAGATCCTTAAAAGTGGTTTAACGAGGTTTAGTGAAAAGTACTAAATTTAGTACTTCCGATATTCTTCCATTGAGAATTGTTGTTGTTGTTCTTGTTCTTGTTCTTGTTTTGATGAAGAATGAAAAATGATTTATGGAACTTGCCTGTAATATAGGTCTCATTCGTGTAAATAAAGTGAACCAGCTCGAGCCTCTTCACTTTTTCGTACAAAAGATACCATGATAAATCTGGGGGGGGGGGAATATAGAAAATTAGTCAACGATCGAAGTCTGTGGAAAATTAGTTAAGTTGGGTTTGATGATGGTGAATCTTTCAGCAAAATATATGTCATTTGGAAGCTGGACATACTATTGTGTATATCAAAGAGGATTACATTTACTTTGGCGTAGATTTAGAAAACTCTACACAGTTTTGAGTGGCATAAGCGTAGTCTTTGTAAGAGATTGGAACTTATGATATCGATTCAGTGAATGCAGCGATGTAATTGAACATATCAGCGAAGCTTGTAGAAATCCGGCAATCTGTTCAAAACTGACAAAATCTTTTAAACTTCGATGCTGTCGTCGCTTGATAAGTGAATAATGGACAACAATACAGAGAATATAATTATACAAAATTATTGTTTGTTTTTATTGCAATGTACATTATTAGTTCCGCCTCTCGATACTTATATATGTTAAAGGTAATATAATCTATTTGTTTTCGGAAAGAGGTACTTAAAGTCAAGTGTTATTTCATTATGTTAGGAAAATCTACATTTTGAATTTTCTATGTTTTTATACCGTTGTCCATGTGTGACGTAATTGAATATCATAGTCTCCTCATGGAGAAATGGCGTCACCGAAACAGCACAATTTGTTAATATGTGTGGGAGAAGGTGATGGGAAGAGGAAAGTATCACAGATGGTTGTATGACTACTGCTAATGTGAAATGTTAAAGACAATGCCCACAATAAGTATTGGCGATTGGTATATTGGTTACTGACCAGACATTGACCTGCAATCTTAGGTTCTCTA
This sequence comes from Diadema setosum, assembly GCF_964275005.1. Lineage (NCBI taxonomy): Eukaryota > Metazoa > Echinodermata > Echinoidea > Diadematoida > Diadematidae > Diadema > Diadema setosum. The sequence continues at coordinate 911,471 of NW_027307651.1, forward strand.
CATTCATACTTATGCACATCTGCTATGCCGCATACGCAACACAACGGAGTGTATAAGAAATGACATTATTATCAAATGAGAGTACTTCGATAACATTTCACAAATATACCACTTAACATTCATTTGAATAAGTCGTGGCAATTTCCTAACCTATGTAAATGCATGTTTCACTCTAATTACATGGTCTGTGCATGTACAGACCTCGTTCTCTTTGATTGGCATAATCATACATGAATGCATGGATGTCATCTTTGTTACCATGCATTCTTTTCGAACTTTTTCTTAGCAGGTCCCTTCAGTTCTTCTAAGTTTAAGTTCCCTTCATGTTTGTTACTCATCTACTTTATGCAAATCGTTTCATTCGTTACACTTGTTAAATCAATCAATGTTACACACATCTAAAGTCAGTATTGAGACACAGCAACCATCAGGATTGGCTCTCTGTGGAGATGACGGATGCCCCGATGCGTGGTTAGTCTGGGGCTGGTTACAATGCCAGGAGGAGGAGGAACTAGCCATGCGACTAGTTGAAAGCATGATAATAAGCTGAAAAAGACCAATGTTAGAATTTATTAATTTGCATAATTTTCTGATCATTATTGTCCGCTAATCAAAATGGTTGTCGGAATGCCATCCTGATTGTCCTCTATAGTCCATGGTTTTATCCCTCTGAGTGTGATCTTCGGATGTGCCCTCGCTGTCCTGCTATCGTCAGCATTTTCATTTTGCACCCTTTTCCAACTGATTCTCAGGCATGTCTCTCATCAATACACAAAATGATATACTGCCCCAAGGAACGACCATTATTCGCATACAATGTTCGCGCCTGACGCGGAAAGAATGCCAAATTGACCATATTTGCCTAAGCGCAATCTTTCCCAATCTTATTTGGGCCCTAGCGGATGCCAGCCCTTATAAGCGGCAGGAGATCCGGAATTTTAAGCTGATGCTTACTGTGTCTCTAATGTTGCAACTACCCGATTCATATTTGTGCTTTCATTGAGACCTGTAAGAGCAAGTTTTTTCTAGCGTAAATGACGTAGAAGGAATACATCAATATATAATTATCATCAAAAATTACTTTGAAGACAAGTTGTAATGGAGGCGTATACAGTGTATGTACATTTTCAGCTGATGATACCGTCTTGTTATTCATGATTCTCATTGGGATTCGGCAGACAGATGCCTTTAGAATTGGTTCCACACGATTGATATTTGATATTTATTTGTTTCTGCAATTTCATGACAAATGCATTACACAAACACATTTTTCTTTTGTACAATCATAGATTTTTTTTTAAAGAATGAATAGACTCGGTGAACACAAAATATTGACAATTCTTTAATACAAATTACACTGTACATTGATAATAAAGACAAATAATGTAAAAGTGCAATCTAAGGGGGGTAATTACAGAAAAGGCTGCATCCTAGAAAGCTTAAGCTTGAAAGCAGAAACAGCCCGGTTGACAAATATAGATGATGTTTATCGAGGGTATAAGTATTGGGGGTGAACGGAGCGTGGGGGCGGGGAGGGGGTGTGAGATAGATTGCATGTGCTGAGTTACTTACAAATATTTGCCCTCACCACACCATCAGAAATTCTGCACTCATCAGGCTCGTTCTTGTGCACAGTGATCTGCATTGTTTACTTACCATCATCTTGCAGGCCCATCAAAACTTTTAACACAGTAACGGTCTCTGTTATACTTGTAAAGGCCTATCGATATCCTAGACACAGTACCACCATGAGCCAATATCTCTGTGCTGAAAATGCAGGTTTCATTTCTTCCAAACGTGCAACATGAATCCTTTCAGATTTATTCTGCTTTCAAAGGGAGTACGCCTCAAATCCCATTTCTAATTGGCCATGAAACCAGTGCAAGCAGAAGTCTTGGAGATGATACGATATATGAGTGCCAGTAACGAACCCTGAGAGGCTATACGAAATTTATTATTTTTTTTCTTGGTTAATTCAGTTCACAATCATCAGACACTGTTTTCTCTGCATGCAGTAGTGCTTAATACTAACCATCCAGTGGACAAGACACGCCCATCTCAATCGTAGTGGTAATGTTGATAAGGAAAAGATAACTTAGGTTATCGAGGATTAGTCCTTATTGTTAATGACCACTCAGACAGTCAGATAACTTAATTAGCCGATATTGGGAGTCTTCTAGAAATTTCAAGAAATATGAATGATTGATATTCATTCTTTGTTCAATCTCTGAAAGCACTTTCAAAACACATTTTCACCATTTGTTAGGTATACATTGCTTTTCCCGTTCATTTTCACACTTTTAAGTATCAATTTCAAAGATTGTTATCAATTCAAATTCTTCACGAGAAGCACACGGAATGCAAATCCTAACTTCAAATTAGTCAATTGTCATCGTATGTTTTTTTTTTTTTTGTCACCCATTCTCAAAGACAATGCATTCAAAATCGTCAATTTTAATTGAAATTCATCCCGTCGCCCATCACCTGGAAAATGTAAGGATCAAACTTTTCTCTTTTCGCGCAATTTTTGATGAATTTTCCAAACATGGAATCGATCTTTTATTGTGAAGGTGAACCAATTCTAAGCAGACCTTATCAGAGAAGATTAAATATACACAGTAAAGACAATGTTGTGACAACATTTGGACTTGAGCTCTTTTATTTTCTGATCTTATGTTATTGCATCTTCTGTATGAAACAAACTTACTCAACATTGAAAACGGCAAAAAATGTCTTTTAATTTTACCTTACATTGAAACGGGCTTAAACTCTACACATGCAAAATTGTCTTAAATTAAATGATTCTAAAATTGTGGATCAATGTTTTCGTTTGCATGACAGTACATAAGCGTTTGTCTCCGTGTGTACTCTGATTAGGGTGTGTTTGTATTTGTGCATGTATGTGTACGTGTATTTATGTGTGTATGTGTGTGTGTAAATGTGAAAAAAAGTGAACGATTGCAGGAAAAATGAAATAACCAAGAAATCACAACAGAAAAGATATGAGATGAATTTGAAGGAAAATTTGACGAAAATGATCGCTTAAAGACGAAACTGTTTTAGCTATTTGATATGTGTGCAGCAAAATGTCTGAAAATGACTTAATTGAATAGACTTTGCTCGAAAATGGTCGAAAAAAAACAACGAATTTGAAACTAAGATTGCCACATTCCAGATTTCTCGGGACGAAATTAAACTACTAATGTATTAAATTCAATGACAGAAGTTTAAAAATGAAAGGAAAAAGCTCTATAGAAATTTCGAGTTTTGATAGGCGGCTATATCAGCGGCCATCTTGAAAATCTCAAAGATCTCTTGGATTCAAGAGTTACCTCATCGAAATTCTGAAATTTTGTGCCCCATTTACGATGTTGTCTCGTCAAAATTTCAAAGTACAATGATTACACCATGGGCAAAAAATATGCTCCAAAGCTGCCTGGTGTCGATGTTCCATCAGCAGTAGAAAGCCTTGACAGAACATGAGAGAAAACGAGGAAACCTCAATGTGAGGTACCTGTCAGAATGTGACTGAATGGGAAAGAGTGTATAAGCCAGTTCGGAGTCAGCTCATGAGCATACTTATGACTGACCTTTCTTTCTTTCTTTTTTCTCAGTCGGTAAGGGGTACGAAACCCGTTTTCAGAACGACGTTATAATGCATACGCTTTACGTAACAATTCCAGCAATCCTGTTCAAACAAAGAATGAAGTTGCGCTGACCAGATGACCAGAATAATCAGTTAGTTAACACTTGGGAAGTCGTCTATTTTATTATTTTGCATTGAATGTATTAACAATCTCCTTCAGTGATATTGATATTGAAAGTGATATATGTGATGTATACAATATATGAAGAGTTTGTTTGCAAAAACCGATAAGTCCATATTTGCCAAATGGAGATATTTGCGATTAAAGGTCAAGAAAAATAAAGAGAATAATAAGAAAAATTTTTGCTTCTTTTGACCACAACTTCAAAAATGTACCTTTATATGTAGTGACCAGTATATCATTTAAAAGGTATTATTTTGTACTTTATGACAGAGACTGTACTTCAAAATCTTCAAAATTGGACTTAGCAGTTCGGCCGTCAGATGGTAAAACGGTCTAACTCGAAAATTTGACTTTTTGAGTTAAGTTCACTTTCCGGGATATGTGAGGGTGCTCTTTCCAATGGTGCTATCGAGAAAATCCCATCATGTCTTGTTTTAGAGATAATTTCCGCTATCTTGGTACTTTTTTGTATTTTTCCTTCAGATTTGATGGTAAAACGGTCTATCTTTGAGTTAGCCCATTGTCGGTAATATCGTTTGGAGGTAAAACGAGCTATCTTTTACATAAACCTTTTAACCTTCTTAAGTGAGATTTTTTGATCATCGCTGTCAGATGGTAAAATGATCTATCTTCGAGTTAGACCAATTTACCACCTCACGGCCGCGCGCTGCTTGTATACGTGTGCGTACATCGTCTACAGGTAAAAATCTCTCGCGGGACTAAAATGTTGGAACAGTCGTTGAGTTGGAGACGTGGTGACTGAAAAGGGGACTATTTCCTCGAATGTAAGTAAATTAGTAAATAAATACATAGTTCTCTACTGCACTGCATAAGGGAACTTTTAAATTTGTTTTGATCTAACAGTTAGATATATAACTTTGATTTGAGATTTGGTATAAAATATCAAGGTTCAAGCGCTAGTAGAATCTAACGTATAGGCCGATGCCTTATGACTGCATTTCGCACCGATCCAGCGGGCATGCCTACCAACCCCCGGGCCGCCACCCGACCGTGCCGGCGGTGTGGAACACCGATTATTCCGTAAGGCACGTCTTGACACGGTGCGAAAAGAGGCCTTGCTTGAGGTTTACGTCTAGATTTAGGTGTCTTGTTCGATCTAAGGTTTCTAATCTATGGCCTCATCACATGCAGTTAGACTGAATCCTCGTCTAACGTTAGGTCTATGGGATCTAACGATTACACTCTCTTTAACTCTGGACATTAGCTATCGTTAGGGGTTAGAATGTGTTAACTGTTAGGTGAATTAGGGCTCTACGCCTGTTGGTGTTAAGTGTTATGCCAAAACAATTATTCAATCGAGCTAACCGTTAGGCCTTAATCACAATGAACTTAACACCTAACGTTAGCACATTAGCAGTTGTATACCGTAGACAGTACAGGCCCACCCTATTAGGCCTACTATTAACGTTAGATGTACACTGTATTTGTAGGGCTAACGTTAGAGCCAGGTCCAGGGCAAGAGACTGTGCATAGTCTATACAGAAGGTACCGTATAGCGTAGTGCTCTAACGCTAGATCTACTATTACTAACGTTTAGAGTCTAATCAAATATAGTACTCACCCTAGTTAGACCTGTATAATTATTATAAAATCTAACGAGTCTTAAGTAGAAATAGCTGGCGTCTAGTCAAAATCTGGGCCACTGATTCTACCTAACGTTAGAGGCTTCTAGTAACCTTACGCTAGTATATAATGGCAGTTTTATTGTAAGACCCAGCCTACCGTTAGATAGACCTAAGTTTAGACATCTAGACCCTCTTGAGGTTCTAAAATCTATGCATAAATGATACATATTATACATCTAACGTTAGGCTAACTTTGCTCCATAAAAGTAAGAGTTCACGTTAAATCTAACATTTCTAGATCTTGATCTGAATAGAATATCCTAACATTAGCTCTGAACGTTAGCACTAATTAATACTAGTCTCTAGAGTAGAGGTCTGCCAGATTGGAATGTCTTTTTTTTTTTGGGGGGGGGGGGTCAACAAAAGGGAAGTGAACTTTGCCTTTCTTCATCAGATGGAGGAAAATATATGACATGTTGGTCAGAAAAAAAAACCTGCACATTAAAGTGCTTAAAAAGAGAAAACTTCACAAAAGAACAGTTGCTGAATCTGAAAGGAAATAGCACAGAGCATGTTTTTTTTTTTCTAGTTTAAGATATATAAGACATCAGTAAAAGGTTCCAACCCAAACACCAAGTACAAGAAGTAGTGAAAAGAATATGATCTGGTCAAGATGTATGTTTTTCCAGTTGTTTTGTTTTGTTTTTTCTTTTTTCACATGTGCCATAATTGTCATGATGTTAGTAATACTAAATATAATTTATGTTAGCTATTCAGGGCCCCAGCAATGTATTCTGGTACTTGGGATAAGGGAAAGTATTAGAGGGAAGCATTACCCACATGTTTTGGAGAGGTGATTTTTTTTTCTTCACTGAGAGAGGAATGCTCAGTACAGATATCTTATCGCACTGGTCTGCAGAACACAAAAATAATATCAGACTAAAGGTAGAATTTTAAAATTCTGGCAGTCACCATTCTAATTTAGTTATACAGTGACGAAAGTTCAATGCAACAGCGTACAGTCATAATTAGCTAGGATATGTAACCAGAAACTGTGAAAAAGATAGAGATATTGAAATATCGCCTAAAGAGAAAATTTTGTTTTTCTAACTGGTGTAACGTTTGTGATGGTGGACACATAGCATACGTCACATTAAACAAATAGAGTTTATCAATGCAGTTAATGTAGTCAGTGCAATTTGTATTGTTGATTTTCAAAGTCTTTGGATGTATGTCACAGACATTTGTTCATGATAAAAAAAAATCACTGAGGACTCATTCTTTCATTTAAGAAGATTGCTTTCAGATGGAATTTTTGTTTTTGTTTTTAGATGTCCACAAATCGAGACTGAGGTTCTTTACCTTCCAAAACGAAATAAATAAAAAGCATTTTGATAACCAACAACATAGATGTCAAGTGCTGCTTTTCTAGTAAATGTGCGCTGATGGCAAATCATTATTAAAAAAAAAGAAAGAGAGAAATTGCTTCGTTTACTGTTTACTGTATTTCATTGTGTGTTGATATAGTCCGTAAACGCAGTTTGAGACGATGGTTGCGAGCGTGATGTGCACATTGTGTAATACGTTTTGTTGGTTGACTGGGAATTTAGAGTGTTTATGATAACTGAAATGATTTTTTTTTTTAATCACAAAGATGTGATAATATAGAACACACACGCAAAAAAAAAAAAAAAACCACAATCGAATTGCAAACAAACCATTTGTTACATGACTGTCTGCTCCAAGGTCATAGAACTTGGCCAAGGATAAATATTATAGACTCGATGATTTAACCGACTTAATGATGGGAAGGGGAAATGAGGCTGTTATTGCATTGTTCGCATTTCATTTCTACTTCCTTTTTACTTGTTGTTTTCTCTCTTTTTTTGAGGGTGATATTTGCCTTATTATTTCACACAAATATCTAGGATACATATATGATATTCTTATGTCGCCGAATAATTGTGCGTTCCAAACAACGCTCATGTAAACAATCAATCATAAAAGAAACATTTAGTAAGTTTTCTGCGGGAGGATAGATCAAAATTAAATGCAAACACCTCGCCTTAGAACATTACAAATGTAAAAGTGCTTTCGTGCCTATCCCTTGCAGGGCTGCGTTTCAGGGCCCGAGAATGCAAACTATATAGTATTGTATTGATAACCATGAATTCCCAAGCTTCTCGGGGGGGGGGGGGGGGGAGGTTGAGTATGCAGGATGGGAGATTTGGTACCGTAATTTTGCCAAGTAAAACGTGATTTGTTATCACGGTTTCCATGACAACCATTTCCAAACATAGTAAGCAATCTATATATAACTGGTATAAGCAGGTTTCATTGTTAAACAGATTAGTAAGATTAATACATTTCTCACACACACATACAAAAACATGTTTCAACACTTCTACGTTTTAAAATCATGAATATTTGAAATTTTCTGGGAGTGACCTAAATGATCAGTTGCCATGGTAACAACATTACTGACCAGCCCTCTTTGTATTTTTTTTTCTGGCAAATAAGCACATTTCAGTCATATCAAGGTGTCACAAAGGGTTTTTGCAGTCAGCTATCCAACCTGTCCATTGATTTCGCCGATTATGTAAGATAAGTATACCTACACGCACTATACCATGTACAATATATGTGGGCCTACGCTATACATTCGATTTTCCATTCAAAATGCGCGTCCAGTAAAAAATACATCGTCCCATTTAGGATAACATAAAACGAGTTATCTTTCGCCTTATCTTATAATTTCTTTGCTGCATAAGATATCAGAACATATATTATATTTCGAACAAATAAAAACGTTTGAATAGACTGATTTCGGTAGTTTAAAAAAAAACAACTGAAATATTGGTAGATTCTGCAAAGTAAAATTTTAAGTAAATCACGGTTTTATGTTTCATTGCGCCATATATGTGCGTGTAATATTCTACTTTCAAATGTATATTAGTTAGGTTCTACACTTTAAATGGAAGATAACACATTTCTAGTTTAAAAGGTACTTATAAACTATTATTTTTTTCGATAAAAAAGTAAAAATCTTGATTTTTTTTTTGATATTTTTTCAAATTTTTGGCTAAAAAAGGCATTTTTCGGCAAAAACGCGCTTGACATCCGGCCGTACGCTAAACTTCAGTATTTTTGCAAAACTTTCATCTGGGAAGAAAGACCACTTTAAAACCACAAGATAAAACGGTAAAATGGTCTAACTATAAAAGATAGACCATTTTACCATAGTATGGCAATAGTGTCTGTGGTCTATCTAGAAGATAGACCATTTTACCATCTTATGATGTGTAGCGGAGTGTATACATGTGCTGTGGTTAAACAGTCTATCTGCACAAAAATCTCATTTATTTTATAATTAAAACCCCAAATACGCACAAAATTCTTCAGTTATCAGTGTTTGATATGCTTCTTCTTGTCCCATTGCTAAAAAATGCATTATACCCATCTCGTAAAAAAGCTCAAACCTCTAAACTTTAAAGTCATTTTTCTCAGAACAGCAATTTTCGAGATAGACCGTTTTACCATCTGACGGCCGAGTTTTTGCGAACAAACTCTTCATATATTATTCATATATATATATATATATATATATATATATATTAGTGCTTCAAAATTGTCCTAAAATGCGAGTTATGAACAGAGACAAACAATGTAAAAGTGTTTAATCAGTATAATTGTGACAGTGCACCTCAAAACAAACAAAAAGTCGCCAGACATGAATTTTTAGTTAAGACCATATTCTGAAAAAGTTGACTTTAAGCTTTAAAATGATGTATAACTCAAATCAAATGGACTCTCCTAACCTATCTAAATATTGGAAAGAAAGCACAACCTCAGGAAAAGTGTGAACTGAGAAAAGAGGCTATGAAGTACAGTGCCTATTCAAGCGCTTAATACCAAACCGTGCTGGCTGTGCGATGAATGGGACAAAAAACAGGAAGTAAACCACCGGAGTAACAACAATGAAGGGATTATTAGATTAAACTGAAATTAGGCATGCCTCATTTACACATTCTGTCCATAATCAATGCCAACTTTCAAAGCAGTAGCATTATCCTTTCAAAAGTTAATAGAGTTGAAAGTGAAGAGTGTGGACAAGGTTTTTCAGAAATGAAAAAGGGATTCTGAAGACACACCTAATCACACTATTCTATCAAAAATGTTCGAGATAAGCTGCTTAAAAACACACTTTCCTGCCCGTTTTATGATACCAAATTCTAGCATAATGTAAAAGAAGACCCGCTTTTTCAGAAAATATGAAAAAGTCAAGTTCGGCTATGTTGACCCATTTTACTTGTTTTCAGTCCTCACGCAAAATCAGTGTGTGCGACTTTATGTTCGTTTTGAGGTGCACGGTCACAATTAATGATAAGTATTGTTAAATATGCAAAACGTGAACAATATTCTAATGAATTTTTTTCTAGAATAAACCGTCTACCTTTATCGTTAATTGAGAAAAGAAAATAGTGATATTCTTATTCTCGTGGCTTTATTGGGATACTTTATATGGTTGGATGTTTTGTGTAACAGCTGGACTAAACATATGCATCGAACGTGATAACTCCCTTTGTTTGATCTTTTTTTCAATCACTGCTCCACATGGTCAAGAGTGACTTTAAATGTGGAGCAACAAACAAAATGATAATAATGGTCAAAATGCTCAGCGCAGCATGTTTCCTGCAAACAGTGCTGTCGTTGCCGCCGGTAGCATAAACCCCTTTCATACCGGACGCTGAAGAGTGGATGACGTCCAGAGGCCGACCACTGTTCACCCTAGACCACTGTTGGTGAATGAAACGTAACCTGAAAGAGACATCCTGGTGAGCAGTTTAGACGATAAGCATGATAAGTGTGGACGAACAGTGGACGAACAGTGGAGAACACTGCTTGTCGTTCCGGAATGAAAGGTCTCCGCATGAACACCCAGGACGTCGACAGGAACCAGAAATCCTAGAACGTGGCCGTTAGCGCGTACTTTGTATCACTTACCTACGCTGGAAAAAAAAAAAAACAACCAAATAGACAAATCAACAAACAAACATCTTACACACAATTTAGTGCACAGTATGCATGAAATAATAGCGTATATAGACAATGAAAATAAAATCAGTGATGACGCTATTGATAATTTAATAATCAAGAAGTTTGATTTTCACCTTTTAATGTTTAAGGCTCTACTTCATATTTTGAATTGATTTTCAGGGTATAATGAGCTGCATTACCAACAAAGGGATTTTATTTGAAGAATTCACTATATAGCCGAGGTATACAGAGCTCACTTGAACGCACTCAAGCATACTATAAAACTGTATGAAAACTGTATAAAACTGTAACTGCATAGTATAAAGCTGTGCTCTACCAGAACCTCGTGTTAATACTGGAATCAAAACCGAGACGTTCTGTTTAGAGTGCGCTCGGCTGACGTCAGGAGGAGTTTGGTGTGAAAGCGGTAATAGAGTAACACAGCGTTACATACAACCTAGAGAAGTACAGGTGTATAGTAGGATATACTGTGGGACGCACCATATCCTCTTGTTTTACCAAAGTAGGGTAATAAAGTAGATCTTCATAATGACATCGCAAGGAAGTCCAGTATTTGGGGACTCATCACCGACCATGCAGACGACCACAAATAGTCAAGATGAGATCAGAAAGTGGTATTCCGTCCAATGGACGGACTTCGAACTTTGTTGCAGACGACTTAGGGACGTGTCCACGCCACACGTGAGTATGAGGTGGTAGCTGTTATAGAACTACAATGATTAAACTCTACAATGAAAACATGAATTTTATCAGCTAAATTTCACAAAAAAACGAATATTGTTTCTCATTTTGATGTTGAAGACGGAACGTATACAGTAAGAGAATTAAAGTTAAAGAATCGTGAAAACGACTGCTAAATGACAAGCATATAACTTTGAGGCATGCTGGATAGCGCTGATGTTCTATTATTGTAAGTGATAACTTTTGTTTACTGAGCTATTATACTGTTGATCACAGTGATGAACACTTCAAAGCTGGAAGTGTCTTTACATGTCTTTATCGATGTTTCGTGTTATTTTCATGATTCCACGTTTCTGAATTGTCTTTTAATTTACTTAGCTACAATGAATAACTGTTGGGTGTTTTTCATGTTAATATGAGTAGAAGTAATGAATTTGTACTTTTGCCTATGGATATAGCTGGAATTGATGCATGGGGAAGCTAAAGAGAAATGCGATGCTCTTGAATATGGTTTCAGGAAAACATTTAGATAACTAGGCTTTGTTGATGTCCCGTGATCGGATGCTGATGAGGAAATAACACTTTTCATATTTTTTTCCCCTCATCGAAAGTATTTTCTTGGTTTCCAGCCATATTTGTAGCGGATAGTGAAGCTGTTGTTATTGTCTAGAAAGCTGGAATGATTAATCTGGCGTTATTTCACTGATATTTCATTTCGTTATTCTTCTTATAGCATTTTGCTGTATTTAACTACATGGATTATCGTTATAACAGGAGTCGCCTGCATCTTGAAGTGCCCTGAGAAAGCAATATTCATATATCAATTATTCATAATTCCTTACCATGGACTCAGAAAGATGATATTAAATCATCAACAAATTTTATAGAAATGATACACGAAGCGGCTAAATTTATAAATGCTTCGGTTTTCACAATATGTAACATGCATGTTTTGTGTATTTTTGAAAATGTGTATCCTTTTGGCACACATTGATGGGTTCATCACACATATCCAGACATCCAGTTTGAAGTTTCGATAAAAAAGCAATCATATATATGAATATATATATATATATATATATATATATATGAATATATATATATATATATATATATATATATATATATATGAATATGTGTATATTCCCGTGGATATGTTACTTTTCTAAGTACTTTTGTTTCAATCAGATTTTGAATAACGGTAACAGTAAAAGGGTAACAGATTGGGGGTATAAGCAACTAGAACATTCCAAGACAATTATCTTAACCTTGGTATGGTGATTAGATTCAGTTTTTTTTTTTTTTTTTTTTTTTTTCATAGTGCTTCCCACTTTCTAAACGTTTCATGCACAGTCTATGGTGGCTTGGTAAGCCATACTGACGTTGTCATTTGCTACGCTTTCCAAAAATGGAACTGTGGCTGATTTATTTATTTTTTAATCTAAAGTTCATAAAGATCTGAACTTTTTTGTAATGCGACACACAGGCAGCTCAATATTGTATACAGTCATGTTTAGATGTGAACAAATACGTATAATATCATTGATAAACATTTGTCATTTGAACAAAACAATCAGCACTATAACGAAATAACTTTTCACTTGTACTGTCCATGCTAAATGTTGACGCATAATAATAACCATGAGTATTACTGTGAAAATGCTTGAAAACATGGCATGGCTTTGGCCTTTCACAACCATGTCAATTAATGTTTGCAATTTGACATTGATGATGGACTGTTAAACATTTCCAGACATTAGTTTGGAGTTTTGGTCTATATCTTTTTTAAACAGAGTTTTCTAGTATTGCTTCCGTGGCAATGACTCGTTTTCGAAGTAAGTTTTCGCATGAAGGTGTGTGTGGATAGGTCACGGTTTGTCATCAAAAAAATTTTAAGATTGATTTAATGTACAGCTACTTAAATTTCGATTGTTAAAATCAGTTCTAAAGCAGAGCCTGCTATTTTTAACAACCTATCATCAGTAGTAAAAGTGATAAAAGTAACATTAGCGGATTACATTTTACTCTGTATCATCATAATCATTGTCTATAATGTCATAGTCATCAATATCGAAATCAGTAGTAGAAACCGTAAATGAAATGTCACTGTCATGCTTACTGTACATTGTCCGTCTGTCTGTAAGTTTTCAAGGGAACTGTAAAATATTTGAATGAAACTTAAAGAAAAAGTTGAAGTTGACATAAGGAACAGATGTTTAAATTTCGGTAGTGATCGGATGAAAGACACCTTCTTATAATTTTTTAAAGGATATGAATCATTGGCATTACTCTCTTTAAAAAGAAACGAGTGAAAATATTAACTTGAAAGGTGAATACGAAAAAAGAAAGAAAGAATTTAGAGTGAAATTGGAGTGAATTTTGAATAAAAACGTTGTATTTTCACTCGTTTTAAAGTGACCTCAGGGATCACTCTAAATATTCGAGTAAACACTGAGGTCACTCTAAAATGAGTGAAAATGAACATTTTTCACTCAAAATGCACTCCAATTTCACTCTAAAATTCACTCTTTTTTTTGCATTTACTCCTTCAAGTGTAAATATTTTCAATCAATTTTCTTTTTTTTTCTTTTTCTTTCTTTCTTTTTTTTTTTTTTTTTTTTTTTTTTTAGAGAGAGAGAGTAGGGTCAACAAACGAGGGAGTTCCAGGTGCGCGTATTGAGGTGTGCACACGCGCACTGCATGAAATAGCTAATTGAAGCTAGCCGCCCAATGACGAAGTCTGGCTTCTCTATCATGGGGAAATAAAAGTGATATCTATAAAATAATGCGTGTATGGGTCCATAGAAAGGAGGTAGTTGGCGGAGGTATCCGCTCTCCGAGTGTTTCCAGCTGAAATATGGATTGATTATTGCTAATAAATTATGACAGAACAAAAATGCAATCCTTTGGTAGCTGTTACGAATCTCCTTTCAAGCTCTCTCATGGTTGGATATTGAATGTTGTCCATGTATCATGCAAAAAATCGCCGAGTGAGACAGTGAGACTGAAGTCTTTAAAAATCTCTGAGCAGAGTTTGAGAAGACACATCCCTTCCACTTTGAAAAATTCATTACTTGGAATAAAAATTAATAAGTTGATCTACTTGGACATGAAACCCGAAAGGCACTGAATCTTTGTTTTATGTTTTTTTTTTTTTTTTTTACGTTATAAAACGTGTTTTAACTCTGCGACACTGCACACGTGAAATAATATTTAAACATAATGTGCCTAGAAATAGTGGATCACTTTGTTTTGCTGGTTAGGGTGTGTTTGTCTGTGAGTATGTGAGTATGTGTATCTTTTTTTTTTTTTTTGAGGAGGCTTTCATGTCACGCTGTTCTTCCATTCGGTTGCCTTGCACGATTAAGCAGAAGATTTTTTTTTTTTCGTTTGATAACTTTGATTTAGTTGAATATGTTAGTATTCGTTTCATTTTGAAAACTATGGTGACATCAAACATAATTCCAATAAAAATATCATTGTGAAAAAGTATGTGGTAGGAAACACGTGTGTGTGTGTGTGTTAATCTTAAATGAGGAAGAGGTGAACAGTTGCAGGAAATGAAATAACCAAGAAATCCAATATAGGAAAGATATGAGAAAAATTTGAAAGAAGAATTCATCGAAATGATCGCTAAAAGACGTACTGCTTTTGCTCTTATATGTGCAACGAGTGTGACGGACGAATAAGAATTCGAAATTACGAAAATGTGTGACAAATGACTGAATTGAAGAGTCTTTGTTCGAAAATGATCGACAAAAGACGATTTTGAATCTAGCATTAGCATATTCCAAATTTCTCTGGGAGAAATTGAACTACAAATCTATTGAACTTAATGAAATAGGTTTAAGAATGAACGGTAAAAACTATTGTATCTTTTTATCATCTTTCTGTTCTCCCTATCTAACTTTCAGCCACGATTACCATTCTGGTTGTACGCCCTCTATCGGTTCGCACTCGCCGCCTATTTCTTCTCGATTTGGATAACTTACGTCGTTATACTTGTAACGAAGGCAGCGGACCCGAAGTTCCTCGTTTACCTCGACTTCTGGGCGTTTCTTACCGCAACATGCTATGTTTGTTTTGCCTTCTTGAATGCTGCATTGGACTTTGTAAAGAGCAGGAGGAATGCAGCGCTTAAAGGTACAATTATTGTAATATGGTTGGAGTCGAATAGGGCTGCGGAAGGAGGAAACTAACACGAAAGCGATCGAGCGAGAGGACCTCAAAAGCCCAATTTAGAGACGCATTCCACTGTTGTGCTTAGTTTCTTCTCAAAGGTTATTCTTGGCATGCAGGGTCGTTGACACCTGCAGCTTGAGACTTGCCAGTATTTACCCCTGTTTTTTGTTTGTTTGTTTGTTTGTTTGATTGATTTGATTTGTTTAATCCCAAGACACCGTTCAGCACTGATTGTGATGACTTTACTAATTCTAGTGAATTATAAAACTTTGCTGTGCTTTGTCATAATGCTCAAGAGAATAAACACACACACAAGCATACAAAATTATGATGTCAATAAAGAAATACAATGTACTACCATACTTTTAAAATGTTTCTGTAATGTTCTAATTATAACGCTACTGTCTAGGGGAAGTACTATGATAATCGTGAATTCGGTTACACTATAATTTCACTCCTTCTAAAGCACTCACAGATTCAAATATTTTCTTACCACATTTCTCTCACATAGCTTCCTTTAATATAGTATCAGGAACATGCAGAGCACATTTTTCACCGTGGAAACATTTGTAAACAATGCCTTTACACCCACATCTTCAAAACTCTTTTGTGCTCATGTTCTCTTGCAGGACCACGAATTGAGATCAGTTAAGATTTTACACGATGTAAATAGTCACTACAACTAGAAAGGCACTCAGAGAGCGGAGACCTCCGCCAAGCAGCTCATTTCCACCCGTACAGGCATGCTGAAACTCGCTCAGTTTCCCAATATAGAATCATTTTGCTTACGTCATCAGCTTCTAGCCGCGCGGTCCCTCGCCCCATCATAGCATGCGCACGCGTTGTAGAGCGCGTATGGAAACCTTAACAAGAAATATACGTGCATCTTGAACTCGCAAGTTCATTGACTGTATATGCAAAAACATCAAAAATCCTTCAATAAATTCACAAAAATTGCCAGATAACCATCAAAACTGAATTTTTTGTTTCTTATGTCATCATCGACATTTCCTGCAAGTTTCATTCAAATCCGCTCGCTACTTTTTGAGTTATTTTGCACACGGACAAAGAAACAAACGCCGAAGAAAACATAACCTCCTCCCTTGGCAGAGGTAGATAATTTGAAAAGAAAACGGGGAGCAAAGACCTCCGCCAAGTCAGGAACTCATTTCCACCCTTAAACGCGTGCAATATCCCAGAAAATGGAGCCTTTTGTTTATGTCATTGCACGGCGCCTCGCCCGAGCAAAGCACGCGCTTTAGTGCTCGTATGTAAACCTTTAGTACGCCCAGCTTGGACCCCAGGTTCGTTGACCTTATGATGGCAAAAGATGAAAAATCGTTCAAAAATCCATAAAAATTAAAGGACCAGTTGATACCAAAATTATGTGAGGTGGTCCTTGTGTCAATATCGACATTTTATGCAAGTTTCATTTTAATCCGTACAAAACTTTTTGAGTTATTTTGCAAACAGACCAACCAAATCCGATGACACTTAACCTCCTCCTTCCATGCGTGGCGGAGGTAATAATGATATATGGACTTGCCTTGAGGGGATACGACATTTCTTGCCTGAAGTAGAATTATATTGCCCGAGTCGAAGACGATGGTAAACAGTTCTAGTGACGGCAATCCCCCGAAGGTCCATATCGGTATTATGGGAATTTGCCCTCTGTCGCGAAACCCAGGTATGCGGCGCGCGTAGAAACAGCCAGCTCACACAGAAATGGCGCGTTTACACCGGGCACGGTATGAGCAACGGGCCGGGTTTTTGCTATGGTACGCCAAATGGAACCATGTTTTGGTTCTGTTAAAAAATCGCACAAAATGTTTCCCTTATGTCAAAATCAAGATGACCAAAATCAACAATAGAAGATTAATATTGTAAGAAAATTATTAGCGGGGAAGTGATATTGTAAAAGAGCCAGACATGGTCCTTTTGGTGCACCATAGCGAAAACCCCGTTCCTTGACCCGTGCCGGATTTGGTGTATTTAAAATGAGCTTAACAGCGACCGTCCTTTAATTTTACTTGTTAACCTACTTGGGTATTTGCTCTTCGTCGCGAAACCACTCAGCGAGAATCTGTCATCAACAGCAAATTTTCCCCACTGGGAGCGTGAAGTGCCCGGATGCTATAGGCTATTCCCCTCGTTTTTTAACACGCAAATCCCATAGGCGTTTGCCAAAAGGGGAAAAATTCACCCCTCTTCGCCCTGCTGGCGCGCAATTCCGCGTGTAATGACGAGGGTAATACATTTTTGTAGAGCCCCAGTTCAGATGTTTAACCCTATTCTAACTGCGCGCCACGATTTCGCAACGCGCAAAGCTTTTGCCGCGTCGTTTCACGACTTTTTTCATTGAAGTCTCCCGCATATTTTGAGACCAAATTTGCGACGTCCGGGTACACCGTTTTGAAGTTACGTAATGTTTTGCATATGCATGTCAACCAAAAAACAGCTCAAATTCATGATATCGTGTGCAAATCCAATGCAAATTGTGTTTTTTGGTTAAATTGATATACATTAGATTATTTCAACTTTTAACCATTGAAATTAATTGATTCTAGTGTAGATAAGCCTGAAAGAGTGCCTGCAACAAGTTTTGGCAAAAAAAACAATAGAAAACAAAAGGTTGAAAAAACAATAATATACATAAGAAATTAAGAAAACAATAAAAAACAAAGAAATTAATTTCAATTGAGCTATTTTTTTTATACGAAAATTGTTTGAAGTGTCTTGAGGAATTCTGACACAAACATTTAGCAATCCTCCAGTCTTTTTAATGGAGTTATAGGTAAAAATATGATTTCATGCACAAATTTGCATAATTAATTTATTAAAAATAGAAAGGCAATATTTTTCTATTGTATGACGATGTAATCTTGTAGTTGACATCCAGCTCTATCTTCAGGCAAAATTTCGGGGCAATCGCGCGATCGGCGGCCGAGATCTGAAGGGGGGGTCAAATTGACCCCCCCCCCCCCCTCAGTAAAAACTTGGTCTCAAATAGCCCAGTTAGAATAGGGTTAATACGGGTAATGATAATAATTAGATCTGCACCATGAGACGAAACGTAGTACAGCGTAGTACAACTTACAACAGCGTGCCAGGTCAAGCGGCCTTGTTCAACGAACCCTGCTGGAATGCGACTCCTGAGCTGTATCCTCCTTGTGTGTATTGCGTACATCTCCGACAGATTTCACACTATCCCACCTCTTAAATCATGTACTTATAACCATACTTTTACGCCATAAATCTACACAATTTACCTTCATACCATTTGAATCATTTTATAATCTCAGTCGTTTTGCCATGCAATGTCCTTCACTTGTTACCTCTGCCAAGGGAGAAGGAGGTTAAGTATTCATGGGCGTTAGTTTGTCTGTTTGCAAAATAATTCAAAAAGTTGTGTACGATTAGAATGAAACTTGCATGAAAAGTCGATGTTTGCACAAGTAACACCTCGTTCAATTTTGGTTGTGAACCGGGATTCTTTTTTTTTTTCCAATTTTGAAAAATTTGTGTTTTTCTGGCATATAAGATCAACAAACTTAGGGTTGAAGCTGTGCCTACTGGAGGTTTACATACGCGAACTAAAGCGCGTGCTCCATGTTCGCCGGGCAAGGCGCCGTGCAATGACGTAAACAAAAGGCTTTGATTTTTGGGAAATTGCACGCGTGTAAGGGTAGAAATGAGTTGCTGGCTTGGCGGAGGTCTGTGCTCTCTAAGTGCTTTTCTAGTTAGTAATGTGCTTTTGATAGTAACATTTATTTGACTTTTTGTTTTGTTTTGGTAAGTTCCTCCCAATAACAGTAGGGTCTACATAGATATTTTTACTTCATAATTCCATAAGTCTGATTTATACTGGGACCTGCGGCTGAACAAGCTTGCTTTTACGTAGGCCCCATCATATTTCGCAAACTATGACCATAGATCAACTCTAAACAGACCCTTGTGTTTATACTCAGACAAACTGTTGTACATTCCAATGAAGTTTATTTATTCAGTTAATGATTTTGAATTCCCTAATTGTAGTTTTTCTGTTCTATTTAAGTGGAAAATAAAATAATTTGAAATCAAAATTGAAATCATTCAGCTAACTTTTACTCCGGCTACTTTCTCAGAAAGGTAAGTCAAGTGCTCTTTTATTATGCTAGAAAATATGTTATATTTTCTTTGCATTTTCTATTTATTTCATTGCCCATAAAAATGACGTCATGTAATGTAGTCGTTGTCGTATCCAGAGATGACGGCACCGATATTAAAAAATCCCAAACTTTTGAGTCGATCGTTCGATTTCCCTCATACTTCTCTGATGTGTTCTACTAATATTGTTGCTTTCACTCAATCCACATTCATATTTTTCAGATAAGTTTCGGTACCAGATTCAATGGTTTCTCTTCAACATCACAACCACTCCTTGCATCTTCCTATCCGTTTTCGACTGGTGGTTTTGGTTCTATTCAACAACGAAAAGAGTGCCGACCCTGTTTTCAGTCAGCAATCTTCACCTTCCCACCGCCATCTGCCTGATCGAAATCTTCGTCACCCTGATCGTCGTCCACTTTGTACACGTGGTCTACCCAATGCTGTACCTGATCATGTACTTCTTCTTCGCTGTTATCTACTGGGCGGCTGGGGGAACGGACATGTTCGGAAACAACTACATTTTTTTCTTGCTCGACTTCGGAAACTATCCCTACATCGCGGCCGCGACTGTGGTGGCCGGATTCTGTGCAACGCTGCTGTTTCAGGCTATTTTGAAAGGGTTGTACGCCATCCGTGTCCGGTGTATGGATAGTAACAGAACAGGAGACGTTTCCCCTACAGATGAGGTGTCAGTTGTTGAGCTCGGATCAATGAGCATGTAGTTATCATACTAGCGCCCTCGCCGTTCAAAAAATATTCATGACTTGAAGAAAAAAACTGTTCAATATATGCACGGCAAAAACATGAACATGTTACTGTGCTAACATATCACTGTTTTTTTTTTGTTTTTTTTTATGCCTCCACCACGAAGTGGTGAAACTTGTGTATGGAGCTATGTATATATGAGTATACGGAGCTGTGCCTAGGAAATTCAGGGTGCGCAATGGTTCTGTAAGGCAAGACTTAGGCCATGGCGTCAAGGGTTTAAGTGACAATGATAAGATGTCACTATTTTTCTCATATTTTGAAAATAGCTCAAAGTACTGCCAAAAAAAAAAATACCAGTTAGTGATTGTTTGAAGTAGATTATGGGCCATCACAATCACTGGGGGGGGGGGGACAAGGGTTAAAAGTCAAGTAAACATGCTCAAATACCTAGATACTTGCTCTGAAACAATTTAGTTATCAAATGAAATCTGGCTGAAGGAACACTTAACACATTTGGAGAGTAATGGAGGCATATCAGTCGCCATATAGTGGACATTTGATTAAAATAATCTATTGACAATAGATTAGTCTATTGATTATAATGTACGAAACAATAACAAAAAAGAATACTTAAAGATCAATTAGTATATGTTACTTCTGTGTTATTATTAAGTCACTAAAATAATAATTCAGTTATGTGTTCTTGTATAAGGCAGAATGCGCACTGTGCGTTTTACAGCTTCAAATTAGCGCGAAGTGATAGCGACCTCGGATCTGTGTGAATCGCGCCAATTTGCCGCAAGTCAGCCTGATTCCATGCGATCGAGGCCGATCTGGACTTGCTTATTTCACTTAGGTGAATGTTTGCGAACGTTCGTCAGGGTTCGTAAACAGTTTTGCAATCTGATCTGTTTTCATTGCTGTAGTGGTAAACACCTTTTCTTGTCGCAAAGAAATTTTGAACATGTTCCAAATGACTTTGCTACAAGAAAAAAAAAATTGTGAAATTGATTACAACTGTTTATACAAACCCTGATGAAACTTCAAATTGGCGCTACGTTCGCAAACATTGGCCAATCAGTGAGATCCGGTCACCGCAGCAAGTCAACATCCCTGTACTGCGGGCACGAGTTCAGGTGCGACTGTTGGTGATGCCAACAACAAAACGCGACTTTTCTGCGGATCGGAGGGGGTCGTATATCGCTCCCACTTAGGTAAGATCTGTGTAGATCACTATCGTAGGCCCAAATCGCACAGTTGGCATTGGTCGTGAGAAAGCACAAATAACTTTAGTCCGTAAATGGCTAGATCCTAAGAATGTAGCTTCATTCAATCATTGACTACTTATGTATTGTTAAAAATTGTCAAATACCATAGTACATATTGATTTCATTTGTGTGAGAGAGCATTTCAATACATTAAAAAATTGATCATCTACATATGCTGTACAATATCTGACTTTTGGAAACTTTTTTTTTCTTCTCCTCTTCTTTTAGCTGATCATATGCATGTCACCTCTCGATTTCGCCAGAATATCTGTATCATAATTTCTGAATTAATATAAATGTAGTCCCAAAATTATGATCTAAAAGAAACATTGTCTGTTATTCTTGGTATTTTCGCTGTGATCACCCAATTGTGTGGATCCTTTCAGTTGTATTCTGCTGACAAAAGGATAAGGATTGTATGAATCCTATATGTTTGTTTGCTTTTATTGTTCCATATTCCATGTTTCAACAAATAAACCATAAACATGATAACAAACCCGAAAAAATACGCATGGGTGAATTGTGAAATATAGCAGTTAAGGCAATAACACAAGTGAAATACGAGGAATCTACATAGAAGCATTGCTTGTAGGGTTCAGATTTCAAGATGACGATATGAGGTAATTTTTATTTACAATCAAAAGGAATGACAGTTGACAGTTCAAAGAGCGTCGTTGTCACAAGTGAGATTCAATGACAGAAATAAAAAGTATGCACAAAGAAAGTCCAGGGGGTAGAAGAAATTGCGAGCGAGACATCGTCATGTCAGATACAATGACCGAAACACAAAGTATGAACAAAGAACGTTTAGGAGGATTGAAAAAAGTCGCTATAAGTACGAATTAAAGAAAAATAGTTTAAGTTTATGCTTAATGATTTAAGAGATTGGATTATTTTTCTATGCAGGTCATTCCAGAATTTAGTTCCTGTGGTACTTGCTGTTCTTAGAGCAGATACGGTTCGTACAAGATGAAAGATGAAAAGAATCTTTTTCCTCCGGTAGGATAAGAATGGACGTCAGTATTCTTATCAATTAAACATCGAAAAAAAAAAAAAAAAACACGTCGGGGATACCACCTGAATTTAAGCCGTACATGCACGATCCGATATTGAAATAATGCAAATCTTGGATCCTGAGTGTTCTACAGGGGAAAAAATGAAGAAAGCATTTATGTGTTCCATAAATGTTGCGAATTTGATTATCCGTATGGCTCGTATCTGTATCACAAGTAGAGAATTAAGTCTTGTTGTACAGTATTTTCCCCATGCCAGGAATCCATAACGTATATACAATGTAGGGCCAAAAAAAGGAGCAGAATACAATGAATGCAGAATATGCTTAGGAAAATATTGCTTTAACTTAAACATAATACCAACATTTTTTTTTTATAGTAGTTTACGCAGAAAATCAACGTAAACTTTTCACGTTAACTTACAATCAGTATAAAGACCAAGGAATTCTATAGATTGAACCTGATTCAATTCCATGCCGTTTACAAACAATTTGCCCGGTAGCGTATTGATTGTATTCTTAAAAGAAAAATACATAAATTTGGTTTTGATAAGATTCAGTGACATTTTTTTTTTTGCCTGAATCCATTTTTGTACTGTCTTTAATTAAGTATTAATGGTATTCAGTAAAACTTGAGCGTTTTGATTCGAGTAAAAAATGCTGGTGTCATCGGCAAAGAGTGAAAAATAGAACAGAGAGGAGGAACTGCGACAATAATTCATACAAAGAATAAACAGTAGAGGACCGAAAAGAGGTCTTTGCGGTATCTAACAAGTTATAGGCTGTGAACTAGACTCGTAGTTATTCAACCTAACAAAGTTAGTTCTTTCAGTAAGGTAACTTCCAAACCAATCCATCAAAGGCCCTTCCACGAATCCCATTGTTGTAATTTGTACAATAATATTCCATGGTTAATTGTGTCAAAGGCCTTGGAGTAGTCTAGAAAGATACCTACATGTGTATTGTGTGACAGTTTGCATCGATGGCTTTAGTGATTTTTTTTTCAATCAATAGTAAAATAGCATGAATTGTGGAATGCTTTTTGAGAAACCCAAATTGGTTATTATCAATACGTTACAGTAGTTTAACATAGTTTAACCTGTACACACAATCTTTGAAGTAATTTAGAAAAGGTAGTTACTAACGCTATTAGACGATAATTTCCCAGTTCACCTTCTCTGCCCCTTTTATGTATTAGGACATCTTTAGTAATTTTCAACCTGTTGGGCACTATACTGTACATCATTCATTCATGACAAATAAAATACATGGGCGAGAGGTACAGGAATCTCATGTACAATATGTTTGAAAAGATAATCAGGAATACCATCATGACCAGCACTTTTTTTAGGTTTAAGATTGTTAACGATATCAACAATTTCGGATTCTAATACAGGCATTCAAAAAAAAAAAAAAAAAAAAAAAAAAAAGGTTGATTATTGCGATTACTTAAATACGTAGAAAAAGGTGTATCCGTGTCCGGGATTGCATTAGCTAAACTGAGTCCGATATTAACAAAATATGCAATAAACGCTTCAGAGATTTCTTTATCATCCCTTAACTCAGTATCGTTTTAACCTATCTGGTGAATATTCGATTTATTTGGTCTCTTCCAAAGTAAATCATTAATAACTTTCCACGTGGATTTGATGACCTTCTCATGGAGAAGAAACAGTAAAGAAAACTTTTATTTTTTGCCTCACGTAACACAGAAGTAAGAATATTACAAAATTTAGCATATTTACCTTTAGCTTCGTTACTTTTTGTGACTTTAGTTTATAAAAAAAAAAGTTGTTTTTTTTTTTTCAATTGACAGATCTCATTAAAGATTTTCATAACAAAGATTTCGATAATACATATCAAAGTATTGGCCATGAAACCAGCGCCAGCAGAAGTCTTGGATGTGATTTATTATTACGATATACGAGTGCCAGTAACGAACCCTACAAGACTCTGCCAGATGTATATTCTGTTAACTCATTGCGTAGTCAGACATACTGTTTCTTCTGCATGCAGTAGTGTTGAACACTAAACATTTGTGGACGAAGTTTGCTGAGATTATCGAGGATCAGTCTCTGTAATCAATGACCACTCTAATAAGTAAATTAGCCAATATTGGGAGTCTTGTACACGTTTTAAGGGAATATGAATTAGTGATATTTACTCTATGTTAAATCTCTCAAGTCACTTTCAAAGCATATTTTCACCATTGATAGGGAATATATTATACAAATTTCAAATGTTGGCGGCCATTTTGAATACCTCAAAACTCTCCTGGATGCAAGAGTTGCATCATCCAGATTCCTATTCAGTGACCCCCGTAAAACTCATCTTGGGCATTCATGATGTTGTCTCGTCAAAATCTTAGAGCACGATGACTGCTATTGCTTGAGAGGCCTTCTTTTTATGCCGTGGGCACAAACGTGCTCTAAGGCTGCCCGGTGGCCACGTTCCATCCGAGGAAAGCCTTGACAGAAGATATATGAGGAAACTCAAAATGAGGGACCTGGAGTGTCAGGACGCGACTGACCGGGAGACAGCGTATAAATTACTGGCATCCGTGGTAGACCGCCGACCAAACCGTGGCTGACCTTTTAACCTTCGGGACTCACCCGCCCCTCCCCAGTCACTGAAGCCATAACTGCAGGCCAAGAACAAACTTAGCAAGACCTAAGAAAACTTAAATGCGGAGAAAAAAATAACGGCCAAAATCCCCCACGCAGCATGTTTCCGGTAAACGGTGGTGTCGTTGCCTCCGGTAACAGAGTGTTGAAATAGCATTACATACAACCTAGAGAAGTATTCTAATAGGCTACACTGTGGAAGACACTATCACCTCTTGTTTTACCAAAATAGGATTAATAAAGACGTGGTTTAGAATGACATCGGAAGGTTGGCCAGTATCGGAGGATGCATCTCCGACCGTGCAGGCAGCCATGAATAGTCAACACGGTCAAGATGAGAGCAGAAAGTGGTACTCCGTACAACGGGCGGACTTCAAACTTGGTTGCAGAAGACTGCAGGACGTGTCAACACAACACGTGAGTATGAAGTGATATCTGTAATATAGAACAACAATACTCTATAGTGAAGACATGAGGGATATCAGTTCAATCTCACCATGAACATTGCTGAAGCCAGTATACATAATAAGAGAGTATGGTTCTTGAATCATGAGAACAATCGCTGAATGGCGACAATGATTTCTTTGATGGGATATAACCAGGCAGAGCGTGGTACTTTGGAACGATCCACAAATTGCAAGGAACCATACTCTTCCCGTTAGGTTTTCGAAATTGCAAAGCGCAGTGCCTCACACAGTTATAGGACCTTTACCTGTGAGCATTTTGACTATATTAGGCTATTTTCTTAGAGCGTATTGAGTATTTTGGAAGGAAGTATATGTGTTAGTTTTGAACAGATTCGCAATCGCAATATGTATGACACTCATTATGTGCAAGGCTTCGAAATTGCAGAGCGTAGTGCCGCACACAATAGATTATGACTGCAGGCATGTCCGCTGTTTAAGTCATTTTTGTGGTCTAGTACAGAGTTCTTTCATTATTTTTTCTGATATCTCATGCGTGCCCCTCCCTTCCGCCCCACACACATATAATGATAGCTGCATACTCGTACTGAGTGGTTTTTTTTTCTCTCTCTCTCTCTCTCGTTTCATTTTAAACCGTATTATAGTCTCGTGATCATTTTTTCCCATTTTAAAGTACGGAATTAGAACTGATGT
This sequence comes from Diadema setosum, assembly GCF_964275005.1. NCBI lineage: Eukaryota > Metazoa > Echinodermata > Echinoidea > Diadematoida > Diadematidae > Diadema > Diadema setosum. The sequence continues at coordinate 937,627 of NW_027307651.1, forward strand.
GTTTCGATTTGATTTGCATTGTTAAACCATTCTCAATTTTATGAGTCTAATGACATGCTCCTGACAACCTTATCACACATGCAGGAGCGTGGTAAGTAGCTCTAATGTCAGGTTATGGCATAGAGTCACTTTTATTTCACTGCGATAATGTTGATCAGAATGATGAGTGGTTCAAGGCTGGAATTGATTTTGCATCTATTCATCGATATTTCATGTTATTCTTCTAACTACTTGATTGTTCATTGCCTTTTGCTTTATTTAGCTTTATTGAATAAGTGGGTTTTCGAAAACGACTTTTGATATAACTAAGAGTAATGAATTGGTATAAGTTTGCTCAGAGAAGTATTATATCCTTTAATATGTTTTCAGGAAATTTTCAGGAAAACGTTGAGATGACTAGGTTCTGTTGATATCCAGTGAGTGGATGCTGTGAGGAAGCGACAATTTTCATGAGACCTTTCTGTTATTGTTTTTGCTCAACAAAAGCACTTTCTTTGTAATTTCAAGTCACTTTTGTACCGACTGTACTAATATAGGATAGAGCAAAACTTTTTACCTTATTTTAGTTTTGCTGCATTAATTTGAATCATTTTTTTAGAATACCACTATACCGTATGGTGTAAATATTAAATTATATCATTTGCTGTTGTATTGTTAATACGACTATGTTGTATATTGTGCCTGGAGTGCATGATCATTTATGTCATATTACTGTCGTTGTTTCAGTCTAATTTTGTTCACATAAAATTGCACTTGGTTGCTTTTTGTTTGTTGAATTCCATTTAAAGCTCTATTAAGAAGACACGCCAGAAGGTCAAAAGCTTGGCCATTAAAGGGGATGGCTATAGTAACTGATCAGTGGGAATGTTGGGGGATGATTGTTCCAATCCGTGTAGGGTTCATTTAAGTGTACATTATATATCTATTGTTCTGCGAAAAAATTGCTTCAGAATGGTCTCATATTCAAATAATGTGCAGTTCAATGTTTCCAGGTTAGGATGTCTGTACAGTGTCGCGGCGATCGTTAACGGCCCGTAAAGTGAAGTCAGTGAAATGTGCCTGCAGTTTGACCTTTGATTTGAAGTAAAAACCTCAACCCCTGCCCCACCCCCATATCACACCTTTGAATAAATTACAGCCCGAGCTCCTTCCTGTATCTGACCAAATGAAAACAAAAATGATAAGCATCCGAAATTTGTGAAATAAGCCTAACCAGCCTGTAAAGAAACGTATTAGGTGTAGATGAATCGGGTGAATCCTTCTACAATCTGATCCTCATTTGGATTCTGGATACACTTTGTTTTAACTTCGTTTGTTTGTTTTGTTTGGTTTATTTTTGCATTTTCTTTCTCCAAATACAATTGCAAATGAAAACAGAACGATACAGATAACATACGAATCAATACAAAAAAATATCATTTGCGTAATAACATTAGTCTGATGTGACATATGAATCAAAATAACATATTAAGGCATACTGTATCTATTAACAAAGGAGAAATCAATACAGGGGACCGTCATCATAAGCAGAGCTTGACGTGGATGAGGCCCTATCTGAATATGTGATACCAATATAATATAATCGTGGGGGCTACATTTGGTTCAGCGTAGATTCAGAAAATAATGAAATTGTTGCATAATTAAACCATAGTCTTTCTTCAGAGAGCTCTAAGCAAATTTAGCAAATTGCATGACCGGAATGAAGAAAGTTGGTGCATTTGGAATTGAAACCTGAAACCTTTTCATTTTTTTTTTCGCTCTCAATACTATCTTTCAGCCTCGAATACCATTCTGGTTTTACGCCCTCTATCGGTTCGCACTCGCAGCGTATTTCTCCTCTCTTTTGATAACTTACGTCGTACTCGCAGCGAAGACATTGGACCCGAGGCTTTCTATTTACTTCGAGGCCTGGACGTTTACTGCCGCCACATGTTATGTCTGCTGTGCCTTCTTCAATGTCGTAATGGACTTCGTGAAGAGCAGGAAAAACGTAGCATCTGAAGGTAAAGTGTTTATATTTCTAGAGTGGGAAAGGGTCGGGGAAAGGGGAATGTGATAAGAAAGCAAACAAACATAACAACAACCTCTAAGACTGCTATTTGATATTCCATCTATTTTTTTTTTGTAACATGGGTACAAGTAGGAACAAATGACTACGATAAAATACAGTGGACCATTTAAACTCAACCTTTACGCCGACACAGAACTAGTCTGCTTATTCTAATAACATATAACTTCACACTCAGATATACTTGTAAAATTTAAGGTCCCGCGGCTCATAATTTTCCCCCCAAATGGAAAGACTGTCAAACAATGAAAATGAAGATGAAGGTTTAAAAACCTTCATTTTCATAAATATCCTGTTTCATCTTCTAAGACTGTCACTCAAGATTCTGTCTGGATTCTACACGTCGTATAGACACGTCGTAAAAAAAAATATAAAAATGGTAATTATTGACGAGTTATGCAAAATGGGAGTACTCATTTCTCATGGAGATGAAAACCTATATAAAAAGATAGAACAGCGTAAAATTATCATTCCCACCTTTTCTCCGATATATCTTATACTTGTTCTACGGCAAACTGAAAGACGCATTCGGCATTTAATTTAGAGCGAATAACAATTCACACACATAAAAGATTTAAAAAAAAAATCCGTCAATACTATAATATTTTTGCCGCGTGCTGAGGACATCTATTCCCTTAATCTGAGGATTTGTAAGACGATTTTTGTAAATAAGAATATCCAAAATTCAAAAGCATTTCTTCAAGCAAAATGCTTATTAATCTCTCTTTCTCATCTTTCATTATACTTTCAGATAAATTTCGGTACCAGATTCAGTGGTTTCTCTTTAACATCACAGCCACACCTTCTTTCATTGTATCCATTCTTGACTGGTAAGTGCTGTACTTTACACTTAACTACGAAATAAAGGTTCAAGTTTGCACTCCAAGGTTAAAAAAAAACGGCACCCATTTGGGTTCGAACCTGCACCTCAACAAATTGTACTATTCAACTTGTCATCTTATTGGTTCAACAATGATCCATGTGGGAATGGCTAGGTTAAGCATTTTAAGGTTCATTAAAGCACCCTAAGTGGTACATAAGTTCAACTTTACATAATTATTGTGTACTTCTAAGCGATTGTGTTAAAGATAATATAAAGTTTTGGTATTACCTCAAAAGTTTCCCTGAATTTCCTTGTCTTAGTTTGTGTTTCAGGTTAAAGTACCTTTCATATAACTAACACTGTGAGACTTACTCGCCCCAAAGTGCTCTCATGTCTTAGTAATCATTCAATAATGGTTTCGTACCAGAGCCGCCGCCGTACGGCGGCGGCGAGGTAGTACACGTATTGTGCGAGATAACTGCGACCAGCAGCGTGCAGCCCCATACGCATACTGTGTAGCTAACTGCGACCAGCAGCCCCATACGCATAGCTAAATGGGGCTTCGCATTGTAGCTTACAGGATCATGACAGATTTAGTATCGCGGGTAAATATCAACTTAAAATCCAAAAATTTCTTCAATTTGAAGACTTACCAGTTAATTTGAAGCATGGAAAACAGGCTTTGGGCAACGTTTGGTTTTGCCAATAGTCCCTTTCTGTTCGAATTGATGAACGAATGTGACTCGGTCGAGAGGACCTTGGGAGAGCTACACTGAATTGACGGCCAGCGCATGCGCACACAAACATCTTATCCGTTGATGGATTTGAAATTTGTTCGCATGTGATGTGTGCGTATGCGCTGGTCGTAGTAATCAGTGTATGTAGCTCTCCCAAGGTCCTCTCGACAGAGTCACATTCAGTCATCAATTTGAACAGAAAGGGACTATTGGCAGAACCAAACGTTGCCCAAAGCCTGTTTTCAAGACTTCAACTTAATTGGTAAGTCTTCAAATTGAAGAATTTTGTGGATTTTAAGTTGATATTTACGCGCGATACTAAATCTGTCATGATCCTGAATGCTACAATGCGAAGCTCCATTACGCTATGCGTATGGGGCTGCTGGTCGCTATGCGTATGGGGCTGCTGGTCGCAGTTAATTGCATGATTACTAAGAAATGAGAGCACTTTGGGGCGAGTAAGTCTCACAGTGTTATGATAGATACTTTAACCTGAAACACGGAAATTCAGGGAAACTTTTGAGGTACCAAAACTTTTTATTATCTTTAAAATTCAGTGAGACGAAGGATGAATAACCATAAGGCATTACTTACAAGTATATTGTGGAATTATCCTTGTAAGTTATGTTCACAGTCTCTTTCTGCCTATTCCTTTCTAGTAAGCTGCATGAAGCCTCGCATACAATGCATCATTAAACACAAATTACTCAATTTCCTTTTCATATCATATTTTAATACGAAAATGAAATAAGATTTGTTTAATCCAAAAATGAAAAAGAAAACAAAATGTTTGTACTATTAAACGAACCTTCTTTCTTCTTTTTATTATCAACGAATTATTTTCGAATTAACCCTCTGCATGCCACATTAATTTCCTGCCCATAGGTATATGTGTGAAATTTGTGCATATTTGACTCATTGACGCAGAAAGGGTTGACAAACCTCCAAATTCACGAAACTTATTTCGGAATTCGTTACCAACCTTCGAAATAACGAACCTTTGCAATAACACAGTGTTATCCCTCGTTACACTCAAGAAATGAGGTACGTACGCAGTGCACATATGAAGGCTATAAGTTGAGCTTTAAATTGGACGCCGTAAACCAAAGCTACCTTGTGATCTCATTAAAAAAAAAAAAAAAAAAAAAATCCGATGATCAAATTTACGCGGTTTTACACTCAAATAAACTGGTTATAATACAATGTTTGTAATCATGGGATAGTTTTGTGTTAATGTCTTTGGTAAATGCTAAATTGATTTCGTATTTTAAAGTAAATTACTTTGAAATGGGTTTTCATTAATTGTTGAAATTGTGTATAGGATCAACATTAATAAACCTTCTTGAAATTAAAACTGAATTGCAATAAGTACAGATTGACCCAAACGGGACAAAACATTCAACTCTTATTCAACTACGGATATGTTGCGCCAATATGAACCAAAGAATTCTCTTTTATTTCTTAGTATTTACAGCACATGGGAAAACGTAGTGACCTTGCATTCCGTGGGCACCCATCTCCTTCCCACCATCATCTGTCTCATCGAAAGCTTCTTCACCCTGATCGTCGTCCGCTTCGTACACATAGTCTACCCACTCTCGTTCCTAATCATGTACTTGTTCTTCGCTGTTATGTACTGGGTGGCTGGGGGAACGGACCCGTTCGGAAACCCCTTCATCTATTTCGTACTCGACTTCGAAAACTATCCCGGCATCGCGGTCGCAACCGCGCTGGTCGTTTCCTTTGCAATGCTGCTGTTTCAGGCTATTTTGAAGGGATTGTTCGTCCTCCGTGTCCGATGTATGGATAGGAGAAGAACAGAAGACGGTCTTGCTACGGAAGAAGTGGCAGCTGTCGAACTCGAGATGGAGAACGCATAATTAGCCAGCTCTATCACCGGTCAAAAAACTATCCATGCTTCAATACAGATCTGCTCAATAAGCCATCCCATTATATAAGGTTATGTGCACATAACGGCATAATTATGGAATTCCTGCTCAAACAAAGAGTAACCATAGGTGACCAGAATGTTCCATTAATAGACACGTCGGTATCAGGCACCCATTTCACTGTTTTGTATTGAATACTTTAACAAACTTTTCTATATTGCCAATCAAATACTAGGCTTGCTTTCAGGTGGATGTGATAGCAAGCACATATTAAGCATGACAAGGATGCATGAATAATCATTACATCACGGATGTTTATCTCAGTGAAATTAAAGACAAACACGCCTGAATGTGGAAAAAGTTCCTTCTTCTGCTCTTGGCCAAGTGAAATTGTGTATGCCCTATACATGTACAACAAATCTTGGCCTACTTCTAACTGCTAATATACAGCGTTCTTATTTTGGTCTAATTGATTGCAATCGAAAAGTAACATGGTTCAAATTTCTTACATTTCACAAAAGTGCATATATGCCACCGTAGGCCGTAAAACAGTGGGTATTACTCCAAAGTGACCCGCTACAACAAAAAGGTCCTAAAGTCGCTCACGGTCGAAGCCGTGAAAATCGAGTTTGAAGTCAGAGCATTAAAATTGGTCAAAACTTACGATTTTCTGATTTTGATATATTATTAGAGTCTAACATGTCTTCTATCATCTGTCGAAATTTTGAAGCAAAATGATCAAAGGAAAGATTAAAAAATAGCGTTTTTTCTGAGCCATGTTTTTTGGCGTTTCAACGAAGCAGAAACTGGTTCGAAAATTTGGATTGAGCGCCACAGATAGGTTCCGCCCCTAACAACGACCAGAGTGATCTCATTGGCCAGTTTGCTGCTTGCTGCTAACCGAAGCGTGAAGCTCGCACACTGCCCAGTCGACGATAAATATTGAAGATGAGAACAGAAAGTGGTACTCCGTGCAATGGGCGGACTTCAAACTTTGTTGCAGACGACTGAGAGACGTGTCCACCCCACACGTGAGTAAGGGCCGTGTCCTAGAGAAAAATTACCATGCAGATTTCGACGTTTATCAAAGAAATCTCCCCATGAACCTTTTCGTTTTTTCCTCATAGTGAGATATAATTCCATGTAGTGGGAATAATCGCCAAAATAATGACGGAATATAATCCATGGGGATGTAAGCTTACAAAGCGTGGTAGGGTAGAACTTACAGTAGGCCCTTATGTATTAGGAGCCTACACTCCTCTATATTTGCTGCGAAATTGCAATCAACAGTTCCTCCACAGGCACTGTAAGCGCCAACTACGAGGCATTTGCATTAAAATGTAACCAGGCATTACCATCTTAAACCGTCTATAGCCGTCTTTTTGGTCGTGTTTGATTTGAGTTCTTTGATGTATGAGTACTCATGCGCGTATTAACGTGGAACAAATCACAACTGACAGCAAAGCATAGCGGTTGTTATGCATGCATGTCTTTTGTTGTTGCTTTCTTTATACCCATAGTGATGCATTGGGCTCTCCTATTGTGCAAAGGTGAGGGGTGTGAGTAAATGTCTTTCAGATTGCTCTCGAGGGGATTCGACTGCCAATATTATATGTTACGGAAGTGATAATGTCATTTTTTTTAAACCTTGAGCGGAACCCATATCAAGTGCGTTCATAAATACTCGGACCAATAGTGTTGATATTTAGCTCATCATTTGATATATATGAGTCCTTCCCCTCGACTCAGCATAACTTCCACGTTTCTGTGATATCACTGTGACTAACAAAAGACGTGACGAGAGAACCACATGTATGTTATGCTCCGTCTCGGAGAGGGTGCATCCATCTCTTTTGTTAATCATAAGTATTTTAGTAATGATTGACAGACGAGATCACAACCAGAATCTTGGTTTGGAGGATTTTTTTTTTCTTGTGGCCGTAGTCGAGTAATCTGAAGAAAAATAGAAAAAAAAAAGTTATCAAGAATATAATGTGACCGTGCACCACAAAACGAACATAAGTCGCACAGGACTGAAAATAGGTGAAATAGGTTAACCAAACCAATCTTGAGTTTTTCATATTTTCTGAAAGAGCAAGTCTTTTTCAACAGTTTTCTTGAACACTTTTTGGAGAAATATTGTGATTAGTTGTTTCTCATAGAACCCTATTCCCATTTCTCAAAAACCCTTTCCATACACTTCACTTTCAACTCCAATAACTTTAAAGAGAATGCTGCTACTGCACTGACAGTTGGTATTAATCATGTACTGAATGTGCTAATGAAGCATTTTCAATTTCAGCTTAATCGGATAATTCCTTTATTATTGTTGCTCCGGTGGTCAACATCCTGTTTTTTGTTCACTTCATCCCACAGCTAACATGGCTTGGTAAAGAATAAGCGCTTGAATACACTAATGTACTTCAGAGCCTGTTTTTATCAGTTCACACTTTCCATAGTGTGTCCTTTCTTTCCAATATTTAGATGGGTTAGGTGAGTCCATTTGAATTGAGTTATACACCATTTTAAAGCCTAGAGTCTGCTCTTTTAGAATCTGCCCTTAACTAAAGATCCATGTCTGGCGACTTTTTGTTTGTTTTGTGGTGCAGGGTCACATATGGATTATGTAGATATTCGTTTCACCGCAAAAGTCTGCCCCCGGTATTAGTGATGCTGAGGGTATCATGAATCAACGTAAATCAACATGCACTAATCTATTTTGTATCATGAAACCTTCAATCTATTACGCATTCATGTAACTGAACACGACATGTAACTGTCCATCTGTACCTCGATGAAAAATATTTTATTTCAACTTAATTTAATTCATTTATTTTATTCTCATTTTTCTTCCAACAAACAAAACACAAGGTAAATCAGAAAATCCATCATAAGCATGCTTACACAGTACAAAGTGCGAAGGATAAACAATAGTCAACAAAATAATAGAAATAAATTATTATTCCACTAAAAAGCAAATTGTAGATTGTGGACCACTCAAGAATTTGCCATGCCTTGCGGATCAGTGATCCAGGTGATGTTATTTTGTGTAAACCTTTAGTGAAAGCACACAGGCCTCTCATTTTTTTTTTTTTTTTGTAATTTTCCCTTCTTCTATCCTATCCTATCTCTATCCACGGTCATCCCTCCCTCCTATTTTTCATATGCATAATGTACGAGCGCTGCATGTAAATCAAGCTACGCTTAAAAGCTGTAGCCATTCTGCATTATTCATTGTATTGCTGATACATTTTGCTGTGTATTGTAGAGCCAATGAAGAAAAGATACTTTCTTAACAGCTTATGTTTATGTATATGAACAGCACCAAAAACTATTTTTGGTGTTGCCGCATAAATTGTCAACCCGTCAAAAATTGTCGTCCGGCTCGGGGCGACAATTTGTGATGAAGTTGGCCGCATAAATTGTCGCCCCGTCGCAAATTGTCGTCTGGCGACAATTTTGATGACTATGCATTTCCCAAATTTTGACCTCGTTGGCGACAATTTGTGATGGCAAAAGCAATTGTTGCGATATAGATTGTCGCCCTGTCACAAACTGTCGCCAGACGACAATGCTTGTGCATTTCCCAATTTTTGACCTCGATGGCGACAATCATTTGTGAATGCCAAATGAAACGTAACTGCACAAATTTTCGCCGGCCATGCATTGTGAATTGTGTGGTTGGGGTGGTTGCTCCGGTGTTATGCTTCGGTGGGGTGTTGGTATGACTGGTAAGTCATGTGTATATGTGTATGTGTGTGTGTTGGGGGGGGGGGAGGGCTGCGCGGTAGTACTCTGGATGATTTGTAGGTGCGTATAATGTTACTCGTGTATGCGTTTGCGCATAGCTTTGTTTGCGTGAGTGAGTGTGTGTGTGTGTGTGTGTGTGTGTGTGTGAAGTCCATGGTTTGGATGATGGTCTTTTTGATGGTCTTTTGATGGTCTTTTATCTGGGAATGTCAAAAGGTCCACAATTATTCGTTTTGAATAGCTTACCATGTCCACGATTGAAAGGTTTTCTTTTTTCTAGAATTGTCAAAAGGTCAATGGTTAGGTAATAAGATATCAAGTCCACGATTGAAGGCCTATACAAGAAATTTTAAAAAAGTGACTGGTAACCTTCGCAAGTCCACGTTTGGGGGCTTATCCAAGTATGTGTGTGTGTGTGTGTGTGTGTGTGTGTGTGTGTGTTTGTGTGTTTGGAGTATGATACAATATGTGGAAACTGTGCATGTGAGGTGGTTGTATAGTGGTAGTGGTTTGTTTGTCTGTGTGTATGCATGTGCATGTATGCGTATATACGTGTCTGTTTGTGTTTGTGTTTTGACGTTTGTGTGAACGAACTTTTTGAGCAGCAGGCACTACTGTGGCAATGAAAATGCCTGTAAGGTGTATGAGCACGTGTTTATAGAGTTCACAGCGGCGTTGATTTCAAAATAGTATGAGTGTGTCAATTTCAGCGGTGAGGCGGGCTAGGAGAGTGAGACCCTGAGAAAAGGCACACGAGGGAGGTACCCTCCCTCAATGTTATCTTTCTTTGTTCATTTTTCACTGCAGTCATATTTTTCCATCAGTCGTAATTTCAACTTCCATATCACTATTCTTTTCCCAGAATAAGTTTTATGCATGAACGAATAATTTCGACACGCCGTAAATAACTTCTCAATCGTTATATATAGTTGATTTTAGCACAAACGAACTGCCACATGCACACGGCAAATACATACGAATTTATAAACAAACACCAACAAACATTCAAACAAATCTTCATAATGCATATAAACCACCTCAACATTTTTTTTTTGTTTTTCCTGTATGTTTATTGATTTCATTCAAATCATTCATAAATTAACCCATTCTGGGTGCAACATGAACAAAAACGGTACAAAAGCAATTCAAAACACAAACAAATCCATTTGTCAACTTATACTACAAATAATATCGCTTAAACATATAACTCGATTATGAATCAACCCTACTAACAATTTCTTCACGAAAAAATTGTGACATGTACCAAACCTATATCCCTTGAATATATTGGATCATTTAACTCCTTCTCACTTATCACAAGGGCATATACATAAAAACAAACACAAAAAACATATACATCATACAAATCTAGAATGAGATCATTCATAAAAAATCCCGACCAACCCTTCCCCTTCCAACCGAAACAAATCTACATCCATCATATTATTATCAAATCCTACCAATATAATGTCATACCATTAATATAACTATCCCTCTTCAAATCAAATTTCCATCCCACCGACCCCCGATTAACCAAAACCTAAATCATCCCACACCCACATTCACTAACCCACAAACACACGCACACACATACACCCCCCCCCCCCCCACACACACAAACCGATACTACCTTCCTGATAAAACGACTTCCCAATGTTGATACGTAAGACATAATGGACCGTATGCATAAAAGCAGCATCCACCCGCACGCAAGCACCACTCCGAATTCAAATACAAATCTGTCAAACTCATCAAACTCAAAGCTGCTGATAAATAATCAATACAGCGTACCCTCACCACGCCCAGCCAAAACACATAATAATCACATTCTTCCATAATATATACAATTACACACACACACACACACACACACACACACACACACGCACCTACTGACACTCAATTATCATGTGCGCGCGCACATACACACTTCTTTGAAACCTCACAGTGACGTTTTACATGGCTTGTTTGCATGGATGTAGCCATGTAAGTTATAACTTGGTATTTCAATGACTATGTCAAGAATGATATTACCCAACCCCCTCCCCCCAAAAAAAAAAAAAAAAAAAAAAAAAAAAATGTGCTTCGAGGGCGGGCGACAATTTTTGCCTTCAGCCCTCATCATAGATTGTCGCCAGACGACAGTTTGTGACGGGGCGACAATTTAAGCCGCCAATTTAGTCAAAAACAAACAAACAAACAGAAAATGTCGCCTGTTTCAGGGGGCGACATTTTTTGACGGGGCGACAATTTATGTCACAACAGATGGAATCTGCTAATAACGAAAATTCTACATCTAAGTGAGGTAGACCAACCGGAGCCCCTTTGCAGTGTATACCAAAGACACCAGAATAATCATCTGATGAATTATTTTCAAAGAAAAAAAAAAATGTGTAGCCAGCCTGCTGAGAATTTTGATACCCTCTTCTTTATTCTCCTTTCATATTTCAGCTTAAGGTATGTAACTGACATTATTATTTTGTTTAAAACACTTCTATGGCTCATATTTTTCCGGGTTTCACATTTGAATTGTAATCAACCGCAATGTTCATTTTATCTGAAAGGACTTTTACAATAATTCCGATTATATATACGCACCGTATATTCAAACGATTACTACCTATCGGTTGTTTTTTTTTTTTTTTCCTTTCAGCCACGATTACCAATCTGCCTGTACGTCCTTTATCGATTTGTCGTGGCTGCCTACTTCCTCTCGATTTTGATTACTGCCAACGTACTCTTTGGAATGTCTGTGGGCCCGAAGTTCCTCGCTTATTTCGCCATTTGGAAGTTTCAAACCGTCACATGCTTTGTTTGCTTTGCTTTCTGGAATGCTGCATTGGACTTTAGGAAGGGCAGGATGAATGCAACGCTTGAAGGTACATTTATTGTAAGGTCGGAATCAAAAGGTGGTAGGGAAGGGGACGCTAATACAAAAAGCAACGACAGGATATCTAAAGAATAACCAGATGTATTCATCTGTTGATGATTTGTTTCTCCTCAAAGGTTATCCATGTCAGGTTATATAAACTTACGTGAGACTTTTCCGTGCTTTACCCATGACAAAGCTTTATTTCGAGACACACTTTCGCAATGTGATGATTTCATTAATTTCAAAGAATTTATGAAACTTATGCTGCACTCATGGTCTTTTTAATGATATTCTCTTTTGGAATTTCATTCGATATCGACTCATTCTCACAATGAAACTAGTACATGTATGAGTAAAAATGAGCAGCTGTATTCTTTTCACTAATTTGCTGCTGAATCACATTCATTTTTAATATAAAATATAATATTTTATGCAAATCGTACCATGTATACGAAAGTGATATCAAATTTTGCATAAATCTCATGATAGCAAAAACGAATAAGTTATCTTGATCAACTTGATCGAAATAATGAATATGTTTCATTCACACTTGAGAATACAGGATTTCACCGACATCTACAGTAAACTATAATATTTCATAAATAATGAAAACAAATACAATGCATTACCATGATTTTCAACCAATCTATATTGCAATGGCCTATTATAAATCTTTTGTGTACACGTGTATGGGAAGAAAACAAAATATGATTGCAGTAAATTCAGTCACAGATTTTACCCTTCCTCAAGTACTCAAGGATTCAAATTTTTGCCGCGGTTCATACAAAGTAAGACACGCTCAAGAATGTTGGAACACGCAGCAAATATTTTTTCCCATTGAAAACCATGCCTCTGATATACTGTAGGTTACTTTCTTTCTCTATCAACATTCATATCGAATTTGAAAATAAAAATCAAGCAATGTTTTACCTTTGTTTTTTTGTTTTGTTTTGTTTTGTCTGTTTTTTTTTTTTTTTTTTTTTTTGCGGGGGCGCAATTATTTGGAGAAAAGAATTTAATCAAGAGTTTTTGTTTTGCTTTTTTTTTTCATATGCATGTCCACCAAAGTGTTAAGAACACAGAAAAGGGTAACTGATCATCTACGTTTTTGTTGCTTCATACTACATAATTGATTCTTGCTTCGTGCGACATTATTATGATGTTGATCAATGAAATCATATCTTTCTCTCTTAAACATATTTCTTTGTATTTTCAGACAAATTTCGTTACCAGATTCAATGGTTTCTCTTCAACGTCACCGTCGTTAATTGCATCATTGAATCCATTTTTCACTGGTGGACCAAGTTCCATATAGGAAGGAAGGAGGATGATGGAGTAATCATCCTAATACTGTCAGCTGGCTTGACTTACCCATTGTCGTCTGCCTGATTGACATCTTCCTCACCCTAATCGTCGTCCGCTTCGTACACGTCGTCTACCCACTGTCGTACCTGTTTGTGTACTTGCTCTTCACCTTAATCTACTAGACGGCTGGGGGAACGGACATTTCTGGAAACCACTTCATTATTTCCTTTCTCGACTACAAAAACCACCCCGGCATAGCGGCCGCATCCACGCTTGGTGCGACCTTTGCAGCTCTGTTGGCTCAGGCCATTTTGAAAGGATTGTACGCCCACCGTGTCAGATGTATGGATAGTAAAAGAACAGATGCCGCTCTCCTTGCAGAGGAGATGTCAGCCGTCGAGCTCGAACCACTGGCTGCGGAGTTGAGAGCCATATGAAAGTGTGTGGCCAATTCGGTTTTCGGTTTAAGAAGAAATCCACCCCCCCCCCCCAAAAAAAAAAAAAATATATATATATATATATATAATAAATAGAAAATTACATTAAATTGAATTAAATTAAATTCAAAAGACAGAAAAAAATATTCGCTACAGAATGATACAAATGACACCAAAAACTCGGATGAGAAATAAGTAAGATATGACATTTCTAAATTGTCACACTATTTTCAGAACACATTTCTTCAACAGAGCGAAGAAACCCTCCAGGTACTGACATTTTTGTCACGAGTGGGAATATGATGCAATATTCTCAATTCAAAACTTTGAAAGCCTATGCACAAAAATATTTAAGGGAAGGTAATTTTTGTGTACATACAGATGATACAGTGAAAGTAATCAATAAGAGAAAGCCCGGCTGAAGTCAACAAACAGACGTTATGTCTACATGGTGCCAAATAAATTTTTGTCTCCAGATAATCGCCCATTGTCAGTAAGCCTGACTTTTATTTTACCACCGATCTCTATGGAAGGTATGTGTCACCGAGATCATGCGATGTCCCTTCGTGAGATTATCCCTCCGTTCTTTTGCATGCTCTCTCCTCTTTTTTTTTTTTCTTTCTTGAACGTGCTTACGGCCCTAAGTTTCTTTTATTGAAGGGGTGGTGGAGTTTCGGTAGAGACGGGGTTTAAGGTTTCTGATGTTTTTCGATGATAAAATTTTGAGATAATGAGAATATTTTATGCAAAGAATTTAAACGTTATTTCTTGAAAAAGAAGCAAAATTGTAACAATGTTGCATTGTTTTTTACAGTTGAGAAATTATCTATCTCGTCTCTGTATAGTGTGCACGTTTTATGAAATCATAGCATTATTACTTTAAAGGAAATATCAATTTTTTTGGACGATGCAGCATTTTGAGAAAATAATTGTATACCAATAACAGAACTTATGTGAACCCAAAATGTAGAAATCCGTTCCTGCTGAATGAAAAAAAAAAATGTTAGTTTTGACACGTTCAATTTAGGTTTTGTTTTTGTTTTCAATATTAATATTACTAGTAATATCGTTACCATTAAAAAAAAAAAGCCAAACACAGTGGATAACCTTGCTTTCAGGTCCAGTGATTGTCATTATCTTGTCGTTCACCAAACGGTAGACGGATCTTATTCTATTAGGCTGTATCTGACATGCTGGATACACATTGTCTTCTTAGGCTCATGACCATTTTGTCCCAAGTTGTTTATTTGCTTGGGTTCCCATTGTTGTTTGAACTTTGTCTTCGTTCGTGTCTGTCTGTGTGTGCGTGTTTGTGTATGTGTGCATGTCTTTGTGTGTGTGTCTGTGTTATCTTGTAGCATTGCTTTACTTGTACCTCTTTCTCTTTTCTCTTCGTTTATATGGATACATACGCATATGATATACGATATACGACCTTTGTTTTCGTTTCAGGGAACTTGCTACATGTACAAGCTCAACTTTTTATTTGCAAGTTCCATACATATTCCTTTATAATACTTATTGCTATTACAACTCACAGTGATTTCATTAACACATTAATTGTAATTACTTGTATCGATTATTATGTACATGTATGTGCAGGTAGGCCTATTATACGTATTATGTTTCTGTGCTATTGTATGTATTTGTGTTTGCTTTATACACGAACCAGTTCATTCTCTTGTACAAACTGTCAGTGTTATTTCGACTAATTTTGTATTATTAGGATATGAAAATAAAATTCACAAAAAAATAACAGACTAATTCATGACAATCACAAAATTGTCATTGCTCGGTTTCATTTTGCATGTGAGAATGAGTTTGGAGGGAGAATGGATGTGTAAGGATTATTTTCATATAAGTGATATGCCTGAAGACTCTGACAGCAAGAAGAGGTAAGTCCTTTGGTGCTTATTCGAGATATTTGCAACTTGACGAAGGTGCTGAAAAGCAAAGACGAGACTATAATAAAATGGGATATTTCCAATCGCTGCAGCTCAAAGAATATTCCTTGTTACGTAACAACTGAGATATTACTGGAAAACTTTTATTTTGCTCTGATGGTGGACTCGCTGTAGAATGTTTAGAAAGGTCGCGTATGTGTTTTTTCTTTCCACCATGACCGATCGATGCACATCACACGGTGATACTGAAGAGTAAAGGAATAACGTCATGCCATTTTCAAAAAATTGTCCTACCCCGACTTTCGGAACCTTTTGTTGTAGCGGGTCACAATGTGATATTACACTGTAATGCATCATGTTTTATATTCTAGAGCATAAATACGAATAGAAATAAGGTTATGATGATGATAACAACAGAGTAATGATGAGTAAAAAATGAGATGATGAAAATAAAAGTGATGGTGGTAATGATGAAGGTAATGGAATGAAATGAAATGATAGACACAGAAACATTCCGTATATTTGTTGTAGTTTTAAATCCTATTTAAAGGGGAAAAAAGATGTGATCCAACAAAACAAAATCTATACTCAGATTCAATGTACATAGATTGTAAGCTAGCTGACAGTAACATAGTTTTCAATCTAGCCTTCAAGCAATATAACGTTTTGCATAATTTGAAATAATCTGGGTGTGTTTTCCAAAGATTTGGTCCATTATGTCTTATAGATTTTTGTGCAGTAATAATTTGGAATTAACTAAATGAAAATTGTGCGAATTACGAGTTGGATATGAATGGACGGTATTACTGTAGTAGTATTCAGTTTGAAGAAATCGTTAAGACATAAAAAGGTCATGTTCATGAAGATTACTTTTCGTCTTTAAAAATACCTATATTTCTGGAAATACAGGTTGTAAAATAACGTTTCTACGATCATTCCAAGTTTAAGTTTTTATCAATAAACATGCCTAGAAATTTAACAGAACTGATAATGATATAATAATTATGATGATGTTCATTAGATGGGGAGGTACAGGTTTATCCTTGGTCTCTTTACTCCTAAATCGAAATGACGTTGTGTCTTAACAGTATCATCAACAGTGATAGGACATACTTGAACAGGTCGATATGAAAAGGAACTAACTCAATTCTTCTTAGTTTAAAGTTTCTGTGAGAAGATTTTACAACGGGCCAAAGTGTGCTAAATTTGGTCTCTATGTAAAGAGGGAACTCTCATGAATGCTATGATGCAAGAATATAAACCAGAGCTATTTACCCGACTGGGAAATTTTGGTTTTAAAAGAGGTATTCGAGGGAAGAAATTTGCCTCCTTCCCGAAATAACTTTTTTACATCCGGGACATGCGTGACGTAGGCAGTCCGTCCAATTTGCTTGCAGTGAGCGCGCGCTCTTGCTAGCTATGCTAGCTGGCTTGCAGAACATATATATGTAAACAACGCGTATTGGTCTAAAAAAGTAGGTATTACTGTTTTCCTCACGGCGCTAGCTATTAGTATTAGTATTACACTTTGATTGGAGAAATGTTTCGTGGATTACTCGACGAAGATGTTGGACTGGATATGGACATTGAAATCGAGGACGAGTGTTCTTGGAGTTGGAACTCAAACACTAACGTTAGCGATGAAGGAGACGGAGAAATTGGAGAACTTCACGGAGAAGATGATGACTTGAGCACTGCCACTGGCGGTGTTGAAGCTGACGGCCAGCCAAGCGTACAAGCACGAACCAGAGCCTCGGCTGGCCCAAGCCGGCGGGATGAACCCAAAAGCGAGAGGCGGGCTACCTGGTCCTGGCCAAAACTGTGATCCCAACAGGCTTGATCCCGGAAATGTCCGGAATTGGTAAGTTTTGGACATGAGATTGGATATTGAATTTCCCCCTTTTTAACCTGTTAAAAGGGAGACTAGTAAAATGTAGTATCTAGAGTCCTATGAAAATTTAAACGGTAAGACTAAGAAGATATAATTGGATAGAGAATAATAAATTCATGCTTACCGAAACGTCGTTAGAATGGGTAGGCCTACACTGTACACGGTACACATTACTCCTTACCCTTAGGCTTAGCCTTATTAACATTAGGCTAAGTCAGAAGGCTTAAGTTATACTTTAAAGACCTCTAGGCCCTGTTCAGGCCGGACTGGGCCACTCATGCACATACCCAGGCCAAGTCCAAAAATGAATACATGGTGTAAATAAACAAATAAATAAATAAATAAATAAATAAATAGATAATTGAATAAATAAATTGAAGCCTTCATCTACTACCACTTTTTCCTAATCCTAGTACTACAATAGTACTAGTACAGACTACAGTATACTACAAAGTACTAGTACTAGTCTGTAGTATTACTCGTAGTACTATATTTAGAATCACTTTTATGGTATTTGTAGTACTAAGTAATAGCAGGCCCCTATACTAATCTGACTTTAGTAGACCTGGCCGGGGGGGGGGGGGGGGGGAGGTGTTCAGGCATAGCATACTGTACAAGACTGTATTTAGATAGTCTAGTGTGTCTGTATGTCTATAATGCAAGGGCTACGGATACTGTGTGACAAAGTCTAATCTATACGAAATACATGTATGTAGTGACAACAGGCCCGTAGCGTGGAGGGGGGGGGGGGTGTATGCACCCCATCCTCCTCCTCAAAAAAAAAGCCCGAAGTGAAAGATCCACTTTTCTTGAAAATTATCAAGGAATCAGCTTGCCATTGAAACTGAAAAAGTAAAATGATCTCAATCTAGACTAAGTGTATTTTTTTTTATTCAAGTTCTTTAACTTTACTTAATTACACAAAGTATATACTTTCCAGTTATTGTAATAGTTGTGTTACAATCTAATTGCTACTGCTAGCTGCTCACACTCACAGACACAGCCTCACACTCACAGGTACACACACGCACCAGTCCCAGGCCCATCCGTCAGTTGAGCCGTAGTCTTTCGACGCGATATGAAGACAGGGCTACACGCGGCCTATACTAGCCTAGGCCCTAGGCTAGCCCCGGGACGCTCCCGCTTCCGTGGGCGGGCTGGTCACAGTAAGCGCTAGGCTAGCTTACCGCAGCTGACATAGACAGTGTGAGTGTGAGGAAGTTTTGGCGCAGTTACATCGAGAATCACAATGTCCCGATCAATGTCAATATCACCCTTTTCAACTGCTTGATTCGGCCGACATTTTCTTAAGTCATAAAATGTCTTAAATCATTCACATTCGGCCGAATTTATGCCGGGCCTGGGCTTGGATAGGAATAGGTAAGTTTTATACTGGTTAGGTACTACCATACCGGTACTTTTTTGGCGATCGTAAGAAAAATTAGTTACACTTATAACTCGAGAAAATGTCATTTTTTTTCCAACTAAGAAAATACAAGTAAATCTAGACTGAGAAAGACCTACCGACGGGCAACATACACTCGATATAAAACGTTCGCAAAGAAAGGTTGTGCAAACAGTGAATTTCTAGCTATGATCAATCTCAGAGAACAGAGAAAACGCAAACAAGTGATGCATGCACGGAATTGCAAACTGTGTATGCCTGTACGGTGCGTGCGCTTATTTTCTCTGCGCTAGCGCTGCTGCAGCGCTGACGCTTGGAGCAGCACGACGGACCGCCTATGTCACTGCCCAGAGATCGCAAAATTGTTCGTTTCGCAATTCCTCTTCAGGTGCTCACGAGGGTCTGTTTAAATATCACTTTTTTAACTTTATGAAGATAGTTTCATGATAAAAATGGTCAGAATCATGTTCAAGAGATGTTTACCTATCGTAAAATATGAAATGTGTCTGATTTCATCACCATTGCATTCTCCCTTTTCGCGGCTACTTTAAGATATTTTGCTTTTGTATCTGATGATAACAAAGAAAATATAGGATTCTCGTAATCGTAATATCATAATATATATGTAGTAAGTGAAGTATCACTCAAAAGGTTAGTTAATGATAAGAACTGTAGCGCTTAACCCATTCTGCGATTAAAGGCATAATTTCCCATTTGCAGATGAAACAAAAACCGAACATTACTGCTTCAAAATAGTTCTTAAATGTCAGTTAGGGAGAGAAACAATCGGTATAAAAGTTTGAACCAGTATAATCATGTTAAGTTTTTTAAATAATGTAAAATTTGTACAATAGTTATAGTAAGAATGTTTTAATAATAATAATAATAATAGTGTATACTTTTATAGCGCAACAGTCCATCAAAAGATGCTCATGGCGCTTTTAGTCTTAAGGTTAGGAGAAGAAATAAAGAAAGAAGAGAGGGGGAGAGAGAAAAGGAATTATGTGACATATTCACTTTTGTTTTGTTTCCTACAACATGTTAAACAGATATGTTTTTAGGGATGATTTAAATGATTCCACAGAGGATGACTGGCGAACAGAGACAGGGATATCTTTCCAAACTTTAGGTCCAATGTGGGAGAAAGAACGAGTTCCCCATGAATGCTTAACCTTAGGTATCTGAAATGAAAAGGAAGTAGAGGATCGAAGTTTGCGAGGAGGGTTATAAAAATATAAAGAATTCTGGAGATACTCAGGTGCAGTTGAGTGAACTACATGATACACGAGAAGAGCAATTTTGAAAATAATTCGCTTTTCAACAGGAAGCCAATGGAGAGAACGTAACACTGGCGTAATGTGAGCAGTTTCCTACTATAGGTCAGTAATCTTGCGGCAGAGTTTTGAAGACGTTGTAGAGTGTTAATTTGTTGTTGTGACATGCCGAAAAACAAAGAGTTACAATAATCTATTCGAGAGGAAATAAGAGCATGTATAATCTGTTCAGCTGCTGTTTTAGTGAGATATTTCCGAATAAAACCAAGATTACGCAACTGGAACCTTACAGATTGTGATACATACGCAACATGATATTTGAAGGACATGGTACTATCAAAAACAACACCAAGATTGCGTGCCTTTTCAGAAGAGTTAATAACACTGTTACCAATTCTCAATTGACACTTCTTCATGTTAGCCTTTGTCAGCATGTGTCTTGACCCAAGTACCAGTAACTCTGTTTTATTGTCGTTCAACTTTAGTTGATTTTTGCTCATCCAACCTTTGATTTCATCAACACAAATTTCAAGTTGTTTTAACACTGTTGCTGCTATAGTTTCAGATGGCGGGAAGGAAACAAACAATTGAATGTCATCAGCATAGCAGTGATAATGAACATTGTGCTTCCGAATGATCTGACTAATGGGCTGAAGATAGAGTGAGAAGAGGAGTGGGCCGCCAACCGATCCTTGTGGAACTCCAAACTCGGTGGCTACAGGTTTTGACGCTGAATCATCAATCTTGACGTACTGGAGACGGCCAGATAGATAGGAAGTGAACCAGCGCAATGCAGTACCAGAGACCCCGACAGATCTTAGTCGTTGAATGAGGATTCGGTGATCGACAGTGTCAAAGGCGGCAGACATGTCAAGATGGACAAGCGCTGTGATGTTTCCGCGATCCATCTGCTTCAAAATATGATCACTAAGGTTTGCAAGAAGCGTTTCAACACTATGATGAGGCCTATACGCTGACTGGAAGCAATCCAAGAGATTGTTGTCTTGTAGATGTGCAAGAAGCCGTGAGAAAGCAACACGTTCCATTATCTTACTGAGGTAAGGTAAGTTGGATATAGGACGATAGTTCAGCAGGATTTCAGGGTCTAAACTGGGCTTCTTGAGGGTTGGACGAATCACAGCTGTCTTCAGGGCAGGTGGGATGATGCCAGTTGAAAAACTCTGATTAACTATTTTAGCAATGCAGGGAGCAAATGCAGGCAAACATTTCTTCAGAAGAGAGGAGGGCATTGGGTCCAGCTCACAAGACGTACATGGTGATTTCTGTATGATCTCAGATATCTCATTAATAGATGTGGGAGAAAGATATTCCAGGCATTCAGAGGTCTTCACAGTGAAGTCAGTCATATGGACAACAGGAAGAGATGAACGAATGTCCATAATCTTACTGACGAAGTATTTGCTGAATTGATCAGACAAATCTTTGCTTGATTCATGCTGAGGAAGAGAGGACGTTTGCTTTCTGCTCAGGAGTTTGTTTGCAACTTTAAATAGCTGTCTAGAGTCTTTCCCACAGTCTTCAATTTTCTTTGAGTGATATGCTACTTTAGCTGCACGGATGGAGGCCTGAACCCGCTGTCGTTGCTGGCAATACAGTTGTCTGTGGATCTCAAGTTTAGATGATCTCCATTTCCTCTCCAATTGCCTTTGAACTAACTTTTCTTGTCGTATTTCGTCACTGTACCATTGAGTCATGGGGCGAACTACGACAGAGCGACGTCTTACCGGAGCATAATCATCCAGGATGGCAGAAAGTGTGGAGTTATATGCAGTAACAGCTTCCTCAGTGCTTTCAGCAGCAGTACACTTGTCATCCAGCGAGAGAACTATTGGATCGCTGCAGATTTTGTTATGGTCTATCGCCTTAATGTTCCGAGACATGATAAGTTGTCTTTTGGCAGCACACTTTGGAATGTTCAGATTGCACATGATTGCCATATGATCAGATATACCATGATTGACAGAAACATCAGATATTGTTGCTCCATCATCTGAACGGGTGATAAGCAAGTCTAGAGTGTGTCCTCGGATGTGGGTAGGCTCATTTACATGTTGCTTTAGATTATATGCTGACAGAATTTCCGAGAAGCTGTGAGTGTTTGTATTGAGAGAGTCCATCTGGATGTTAAAGTCTCCACAGATAACAAGGCTTGAAGATCGAAAGAGTTGTTCATCCAGAAGATTGGAAAACTCCTCTAGAAACTCCTTTAAAGCATTACAGTTTGGAGGTCTGTATGCCACAATCAAATGTACAGTTTTAGAGGATTGACAGATATCCACTTGAATTACCTCAAAAGATTTCACATCAGTTGAAGAAATCATCTTGATGTCAAGATTGCTTCTGTAGAGAAGTGCAACACCTCCACCTCTTTTACCCTTTCTTGGTATGTGCTTGAATGAAAATCCTCTTGGAGTAAGATCTGCAATGGGAGCTGCATCATCAGTGGTGAGCCATGTCTCACAAACACCAACGATATCTAGATCGTTGTCAATCACAAAGTCGACAAAGTCAGATGTTTTGTTTTTCAGCGACCTTGCGTTCATCATGCAGAGAGAGATGTTTTGATCAGCAGATACTTTCTTCAGATGACAAAAAGATTTTACACCTTGCCTTTGGCTTGTTACCTGAGGCAAAACGTCACTGAAGGAGGGATAGGAGACTGCACTTTCAACATGTCGAGATTTACGCCCGATTGCCCTTCTTCCTCGATGCGTCTGCCTTCTCCTTATACCCAGAAGCTTGATGCGTTCATGGACTTCCTTCCTAAGTCTGTACGATGGACCATGACAAACAGAAGGATTCATGTTTCGGAGAGCGGTCGAATCATATGAAACATGCTGATTTCGTTGAGAAGAGGAGTACACGTTCAAGGCAGTCGCAGAGTCCAAAGGTCCAGGATTGGGACTAACATCCCCAGATCTCATAAGGAGCAGTTGATAAGTTGCTACTGTGTTGGCATAATAGCTAACACGTGGTCCACAGTACTTGAGTGTGTTAGATTTCCACCTGGGCTGTGCAAGAAAGCTGTAGCAGTTGTGCTGTACACCGAGGCAAATTCCTTTTGCAAGAAGTACAAAGCACACAATAGCTATCTGCTTGGTCAACTCCATTGTGAACTGTTCAGCTTCTTTACCAAAACAATGGGAGACTTTTAGGCTTGAGTGAACAGATGAGAGACAAGAAGAACATGGCTGTGTAGGGCTCACACAAGATAGAAGTCAAGTCCAAAAACTGCAATCACTTACACCAGTGCAGCTCTAGCTTCACTCAGCTTCAAGTTGGTCCTGCTGATTCCAGAGTCACAAATAAATTCAGTAGTAGTTGATTTGTATATTGCAGATGTCAAAAATCCATAAAATAGTAGAAAGTTGAGGAGAGAGACGAGAGGGCTACCACACAGGCGCTCACTACTCTTATGATTTTAAGACTAAACCTTCTACAATTATGCTTTTTTTTTTTAGAAAGATAGTGATATCTCCTCATATTTTAGGCTTTATTTCAAAAATTCCGTATGGTAGGATGTTTTGTGATACAGCTGACCTAGACATTTACATCAAATATAATACCTTGAGCATTTTTTTAAATCACTGCTCCCAAAGGTAAATAATACCTTTAAAGTCTTCATGTTTTGAAAGTGATGATGGCATTTTGGTAAAAGTTTTAAGTTGAATGGAAAATTACAAAGGAAAACATTGGTCAGAAATAGTCCTCTTGTCTAAAACAGTATATGAAACTTTAATTACCTAAGATACCTCTCATGATAATAAGTTTGTCGTAAAATTCAAAACTTATAAAGACTGTTATCAATTCAATATATCTTAATTCAAAGTGTGGTGAGCAGTCTCATTTTCAGTCAAAATCGCGAAGAAAAGCTGTCAAGTGCAGTGATATGGCAATGATCAATAATCCCCCCCCCCCATGTTGTCTATCCTTGCCTGTTCAAAATCACAAAATACACAAATTCTCATGAGTGAGAAGTGCATTTTTGCCACAGCCGGTCATAACCCGGATCTCGGACATTTCTCTTTTTATGCTTCGTCTTCTTCTTCTTATCTTCTTCTTCCTCTGCTTTCCTCTTTATTCAAATTTAGCCGTCATCTGCATTGTATATGCGCATCTAAATATATCCCCTACACAAAAACCAATTCGCATTTTGTTTTATCTTATGTTATGTGATGTTTGAAAAAATATAAAAAATAGAATATAATGCTTAAGTATAAAATTATCATTTTCCCCAGACTGTCTTTCTTTGTACTGAAGTTTTAAAATGTTAGTAAAATAAAAGAAAAGTGTTAGTAATAAAAAAAACTTCGAAAATTAGATCACAATATCTCAGCATATTATTTTCCCTAGACTCTCTTTCTTTGTCCTGAAGTTTAAAACTGTTAGTAAAAAAGTTTTAGTGAGAATTTATCATCTCAAAATTCTGACAAGAAATTATTTGATCCCTTTTTGCATTTTTTTTTTTACCTGGAATCTCTTTGTCCCACACGCATCGTTTGTACAAATAAGTACATGTACCGAATGGGAAATTCAAGCATTGAAGCAACTCGATTCCCGTACCAGATCGTCCAACGTAAATTTACTTTTTTCATTCCCAGAAAAAAAAAAAAAACGCAAACTGTGCTTAGCCTCACCAGCAGTTACTTTTAAATACACCCACCAGGCATACTCCGCACCCACCATGGACTTTACATGACTGTATATATACTATATGGGAGCAACATCCGACTATTGTACTACACCGTTGTAATTATGATCCCGGCGATGAAAAAGCCATGCTCTGCTGGGTTCTTTTTCACTAGTTCAGTCAACCGGTCCATTTGGATGTAGGCCTACATGAATGTGTCGCCATGAATCTGTGACTTCGCTTTTTATATTATGTGGAGAATCTCGAGAAGTAGGTTGTACTGTGGACGCGGTGAAAACGCATCATCCATTAACTAGCTCTCGCTTTATCGGAGTAGGACTGATAAAATCACCGTTCATGATGGCATCGGAAGGCAGTCTAGTATCGGCGGACTCACCACCGACCGTGCAGACAACGATATATAGTGAAGATGAGAGCAGAAAGTGGTATTCCGTACAACGGCCGGACTTCAAACTTTGTTGCAGACGACTTAGGGACGTGTCCACACCACACGTGAGTAAGCGCCGTGTAGAGCAAAATTAATCCACACGCAGAATACGAAATTTATCAGAAAAATCTCCCCACGAATCATTTTTTTTTTTTTGGGGGGGGGTATAATTTCATGTATTGAGAATAATTGCCAAAATAATGACTGAATATGATCCATGGGGATCCATGGGGATGTATAAGCGAACAAAGCGTGGTAGGGTTGAACTTACAGTAGGCCCTCACTAGGGGCCTACACTCCTCTATATTTGCTGTGAAATTGCAATTGACAGTTCCTCCACAGCTACTGTAAACGCCAACTACGAGGCATTTGCAATAAAATGTACGCAGGCATGATCAGCAATCAGAACCATCTTTAGCCGTCTTTGTGGCCTTGTTTGGAGTTGTTTGATCTATGAGTACTCATGCGTGTATTAACGTGGAACATTAATCACAGGTTATTATGCATGCATGTCTTTTGTTGTTGCTTTCTTTATACCTATAGTGATGCATTGGGCTCTCCTATTGTACAAAGGTGAGCGGTGTGTGTGAATGTCTGTCAGATTGCTCTCGAGGGGGTTCGACTGCCATATAGATTACGGAAGTGGTATATGTCACAATCTTTTTGCTAAAGTGTGAGCTGGAACCAGGTGCGTTCATAAATACTCGGGCCAAGTACTGTTATTTAGCGCATCATTTGATGGATTTTGAGTCCTTCCTATCGACTCAGCGTAACTTGCGTGTTTCTGTGATGTCAGTGTGACTAACAAAAGACATGGCGAGGGAACACTCATGACTGTTATGCTTTGTCTCGGGGAGGGTGCCTTCAAATGTCTTTTGTTAATCATAAAGTACTTTAGCAATTCATTGACAAACGAGATCACAACAAGAATCTTGGTTTGAAAGATTTTGTTTGTGTGTGTGTGTGTGTGTGTGTGTGTGTGGCTGTATACAAGTAATCTGAAGAAAAATAGAAGAAAATTATCTAAAAATACACGGATTATTTGGTAGATATTCGTTTCACCGCAAAAGTGATGTTGAGGGTATTATGAATCAACGCAAATCAACATGCATTTGTATCTCATAAACCTTCAATCTATTACGTATTCATGTAACCGAACATGACCTTTAACTGTAAAAATATTTTGCCATGCCTTGCAGATCAGTGATCCAGATGATCTAAATGTGTAAACTTTTAGTGAAAGCAGACAGGCCTCTCTTTTTCTTTTTCACTTCTTCTATTCTCTCCTGCTATCTCTATGGAAGTCTTCAATCCCTTCTATTTTTCAAATATCTATTATTGTTTGTTTATTTGATAGATACTTTATTTTCTGCAAATCAATATACATAAATTACATAATCATGAACATGTGGTAAACATACAAAGTATATTTAAAACAGAGTCGTCTGACTTGCATAAACAACGATATAAAAGGATATTAATGATATAATATACTGTATGCATGTCTATGCAGCAGGGATTACAATAACAATTGTATTTAAGAAGCGATTATGCAGATGGCCGCCATTGTAAACATTGCTTGAAAAGATGGCCGGCCCGAGGAAAAGGTAGGGACGTACTAGATTCGTAACAATACAAATTCTGCTGCGAAGATAGCAGGGGAAAATAAACTCTGATGTGTGATGGTGGTGAATGTGCGTGCAAGTGCTTGAAAGTGCACAAGGGCAGAATTAATAGGCTGGAATTTGGAATAAGAGAAGTGGTTTGCTGGAAGAGGGAACGACACGCGATGTTGCTATCGGGAGATCAACATGAGTGATATAAATTATTCGTGATTAATTCGTATTTGAAGTACACAACTATAATAGAATGTGCTTCTTTAAGTTTCCTTTGAATGAAAACAAGGAGACACACTGTTTCAACTCCTCAGGAAGAGTGTTCCATGTATCCGGACCGTGATGTCTAATCGACTTTTGAGCAAATAAAAGCTTTAGATTACTTAAATGAAAATCATGGGAACGACGGGTAGGGTATGAGTGAATATGGTCATTGGTTACTAGGGCATTATGGAAAAATGGTAATAAATTCCGAATGCATTTATACATAAATATAGCATTTAGGTATAAATGTATATCATAGGCCTTTAAAGCTTTTAGGCAATAAAATATGGGATCAGTGTGAGCCAACAAAATTTAAATAGCGCATATACGAAGAGCCTTTTTCTCGAGAGGAAAAATTGTGTTCAATTTGGTTTTGCTACAATTGCCTAATACAATATTGCAGTACATTACATATGGTATATAGAAATAAGTTGTTGTATGACATTATTCAAGTTTGATCTTTAATTAAGTGTTTTATTCTCCTTAAAGCACCAGTTGCTTTAGATATTGCTGTTGCAATATTCTGAACATGAATATTACAAGTTAGATTGCTATCTAGGGTCTCTCCTAGGAACTTGGTTGAATGCTTCTCAGCAATGTTTATATCATCAATAGTGTGAAAGTGTATAGAACATGTTTTGTCAATATTCAATGAAAGCTCGTTACTTCTAAGCCATTTCGAGATGTTACTTAGTTCCATATTTAATGTATCAACCAGTGTTACAATATCCTTGTGGGAATAAAAAAAAAAATAAACGTTAGTGTCGTGTGCAAATAAGATGAAGTTTAAACGAGGAGAGGAATTGATGATATCATTAATGTAAATAAAAAATAAACAATTATGTAAACAATTATAATAAACAATTATGTACAAGTGCTGCATGTAAATCAAACTGCATTTAAGCTGTAGCCATTCTGTATTATTCAATGTATTGCTGATACATTTTGCTGTGCATTGTAAGGCCAATGAAGAAAAGATACTTTGTTAAGAGCTTCTGTTTATGTATAATATGTACAGTATGGCACCCAAACTATAGATGGAATTTGCCAATAACGTTATAGGTTTTAAGGTAAACAAGCCGGAGCCCCTTCACTGTGTATAATGCCAAAGACATCAGAACAATCATCTGATAAATAATTTTTAAAAAGGTCTACCCAGCCTGTTGAGAATTCTCATAATCTCTCCTATATTCTCCTTTCATATTTCAGCTTCAGGTATGTAACTTGTATTATCATTTTGTTTAAAACACTTTCATAGCTCAAAATTTTCCGGTCTTCGCATTCGAATTGTAATCAACCGTAGAGTGCATTTTCTCTGAAAGGATTTTTACAATTACGATTAGAATACACAACGTATTTTCATATGATTGTATTGTGTTTTTTTATCCTTTCAGCCACGATTACCAATCTACCTGTACGTCCTTTATCGATTTATCGTGGCTGCCTACTTCCTCTCGGTTTTGATTACTTACTACGTACTCTTGGGAATGTTTGTGGGCCCGAAGTTCCTCATTTATTTCGATAAGGCTTTGCCTTCTTGAATGCTGCATTGGATTTTGTGAAGAGCAGGATGAATGCAACGCTTGAAGGTAAATACATTTTAAGGTTGGAGTCGAAAGGGGGTAGGGAAGGGGGACGCTAATACTAAACGAACGATAGGGTATCAAAAGAATAGACAGATGTATTCATCTGTTGATGATATGTTTCTCCTCAATGGTTATCCATGGCAGGTTATAGAAACTTACGTGAGGCTTTTCCATGCTTTACCCTCGACAAAGCTTGATTTCAAGACACAATTTGGAAATGTGATGATTTCATTAATTTCAAAGAATTTATGAAACTTATGCTGCACTCATGGTCTTTTTTATGATATTCTTTATTTGAATTTCATTCGATATCGACTCATTTTCACAATGAAACTAGTACATGTATCAACAAAAATGAGCAGCTGTATTCTTCTCACTAATGTGCTGCTGAATCACATTCATTTTTAACCTAAAAAATAATATCTTATGCAAATCGTTGGTACCATGTATACAAAAATGATATAAAATTCTGCATAAATCTCATGATAGAAAAAACAAATAAGCTATCTTGATCAACTTGATGGAATTAATCTGTTTCATTACACTTGACAACACAGCATTTCACCTAAACTTATAGCAAACTATAATATTTCATTAATGATTAAAACAAAGACAAAGCATCACCATGCTTTTCAACCATTCTGTAATGGTCTATTATAAATCTGTTGCGAACACGTGTATGGGAAAAAAATATATATATATCTGCAATAAATTCAGTCAAAGATTTTGCTCAAGGATTCAAATTTTTACCGCGTTTTATACAAAGTCAGATACGCTCAAGAATTTTGGTCCATGCAGCGAATATTTTCCCCATTAAAAACATCGTTTAACGGTGCCTAGAGAAACTCTCTTGTGCGCATGGTATCTTCCAGGGCTACGATTCGAGATCCAGTCGAGATTTTACACGACGCAGTCACAAATGGTAACAGATAAGTTAAACAGAAACGGGATTAATAGTTACACAGATAAAAAAAAATTCCATGCGAAACGAAGTACAGCGTTTCATCAAAATGCTCAGCTTTTCTCTTTTCAAAATACCTTTTTTCTCTTACGGGAACTTAAAAGTGTAATCGACATTCAGATCGAATTTTGAAAATAAAAATCAAGCAATGGTATACTTTTTGTGTGGGGGTCGTAATTATTGGGAATAAGCAATGTTTATCAAGGTTTTTTTTTTCATATGCATGTCCATCAAAGAAAAAAAAAAGAACATAGAAAAAGGTCATTGATCATCTACGTTTTTGTTGCTTCGTTTTACATAATGATTTTATTGATTCTTGCTTCGTGCGACATTGTGTTGATCAATGAAATCATATCTGCTTCTCTTAAACTCCTTTCTTTGTACTTTCAGACAAATTTCGGTACCAGATTCAATGGTTTCTCTTCTACGTCACCGCCGTTAATTGCATCCTCGTATCCATTTTTGACTGGTGGTACTGGCTCCATACAGGAATGGAGGAGCATGACGCGGTAGAAGAGCTGTTTATAGTCAGCAGCCTTGACTTACCCATTGCCGTCTGTCTGATTAAAATCTTCCTCACCCTGATCGTCGTCCGCTTCGTACACGTTGTCTACCCACTGTCGTACCTGATCCTGTACTTGCTCTTCGCTGTCATCTATTGGGCGGCTGGGGGAACGGATATTTACGGAAACCACTTCAGTTTTTACTTTCTCGACTTCAAAAACCACCCCGGCATAGCGGCCGCATCCGCGCTTGGTGCGACCTTTGCAGCTCTGTTGGCTCAGGCCATTTTGAAAGGATTGTACGTTCTCCGTGTCCGATGTATGGATAGTAAAAGAACAGATGCCGCTCTCCTTACAGAGGAGATGTCACCCGTCGAGCTCGAATCAGTGTGAATGAAAGAGTGTGGCCAACTTGGTTTTCGACCTAAAGTGAGGCGCAGTCCTCACGAATAAAACAAGAAATTAAGAAAAGAATAATATATATATATGTATATGAAGAGTTTGTTTGCAAAAACCGATAAGTCCATTTTTGAAGATTTTGAAGTACGGTCTCCGTCATAAAGTACAAAATAATACTTTTTAAATTATATATTGGTCACTACATTATAAAGGCAATTTTTTGAAGTTATGATCAAAAGAAGCAAAAATTTTCGTATTATTCTCTTTATTTATTTTTTTTTTTTTTACCTTTAATCGCAAATAACTCCATTTGGCAAATATGGACTTATTGGTTTTTGCAAAAACTCTTCATATATATGTTGTTGTTGAAACCTCCAATGAATTACTTTCACCCAAAACAAACTTTCAAATCACCAAATAAGCTCGTAAATTTTTGTTGAAAAAACGTGAATCTGCATGGTGAATATGCTAATGAGCAAGTCTTGGCGGAGAGTCCGACGTCAGCGAGGCACAACTCTTCCCAGCCGTGTTCTGCTCGTTATGCGTACGCTAATTGTTACCCGGATGCATGAAGAAGGTGATGGCTACTAGTATTTGACATTGTTTTTACGTACTGTGTGTGTGTGTGTGTGTGTGTGTGTGTGTGTGTGTGTAGGTAGGTATTGCGTAGTGTATATTCGCACAATACACCTGTGGACGGTACTAAAGTACTACAGATCTACGGTAGATACCCCGGTTCCGGTTGCCCTACACATTCGGCGGCGTCTGGTAAGGCTATCTTTCATCATGCCGATTGATGGCGATATGTCAAGCAGTATTTTGCTCGAATCGTAGGGAAAATTGCCCAGGAAAATCGTTTTTTCCATCCCAGACCCACAAAATGATCGTGAAAGGTGCGCTGTATGGCTGAGAAATCTCGGTACAACGAAGCTAAACATAAAAACTGAAAGCATTCTCGATATCGTGTTGTAACGTTAGGCCTATGCGAGGGCCATTTGAGAAGCATGTTTTGACGTGGACAGGCAAGCTGTGGCCCTCGGTTATAAGCCGAGAAAACTGAAGCTAACCAGATGCAATCCCGAGCATATTGCTCAGAGTTATAAAACAGAAACACCTCGAGCATCGACTTCGAAGAGAACCGAGAAAAGGAAGCGTAAATGTTAGAGAGATAAGGAAAGTGGATAGCTATGTGTCATTTACGGTGGGGCTGCAGCCGGGGTTGGACTGCAGTACAGTGCCACAGCAAGTGCCGACTGGACCTGCACGGCAAAGTGGAGCGAAATCATATTCCTGCGGTCCCCTGTTTTTACCCTGCCCGGTAGAAGTCATATTCGTTTGATATCTGAGTACTTACAGAAATGTCGAGATAGAAACAATATTTCCTTTGAAGAATTAGAGTTTCTTATGCCCAGGCAATCTTCGGTCTGAACGCCAAACTCAGCTAAATGGAGTCCTGTGTACATTAGTATGGTAAGAATTCGCGCGCGAGAGTGGTGTGTACGCAAAGTAGTATGCAACACGGACAGAAGCTAGAAAAAGACCGTGCCTATTTGATGTCAAGTACGTGGTATATTTAATTTTAAATTTATGCTAACAATATTAATCTATATGAATTATATATAACTAAGCTTGAATTATTTTGTTTGAAATAATAACATCACATATTTTCACATTTTTATGATAAAATTACGACTGATCATTTGAACACTTTTTTTTTTTAGAGGCACGGCTGTCAACTTGAGACTAGGGCATCAATGACGTAGCATCTTTTTGCAGGCTCTTCCACGATCGCTTGCAGAAATTATTTTTAAAAAATCGCGTACGGAGACAGTTTTTAATTTCCACGCGTATACTCTTCTTAATTATCAGTACAGTGAAAATCTCATGACTGCCTCCCTTCAAGAAGAAATGCACCCAAAAAATTAAATAGAATTCAAAAGAAAGAGAAAAATATTCCCTACAGAATGATACAAAATGACAAAAATCGGATAAGAAATAAGTAAGATATGACATTTCGAAATTTTCACATTTTTTCAGAAAATATTTGTTGAAAAGAGCTCAGAAACAGTCCAGGTACTATTATCATTGTCACGAGTGCGAATGTGATGCAATATTCTGAATCCAAAACTATAAAAGCCTATGCACAAAAATATTTAAGAGAAGGTAATTTTTGTGTACATACAGATGATACAGTGAAAAATAATAAATAAAAGAAAGCCCGGCAGAAGTCGACCAACAGACGTCATATCTACATGGCGCCAAATAAATTTTTGTCATCAGATAATCACATAATCGTTATAGGCCCTTTGCATGGCGCCCATTGTCAGGAGTAAGCCAGACTCTTATTTTATCACTGATCTCTATAGAAGGTATGTGATGTCATGTGATGTCCCTTCGTGATCTTATCCCTCCGTTCATTTGCATGCTTTCTCCTTTATTTTTCTTTCCTGAACGTGCTCACGGTCGCAAGTTCTGGTTGAGACGGGGTTTAAGGTTTCTGATGTTTTTATGCCTCCGCCACGAAGTGGTGCCGGAGGCATTATGTTTTCGGGTTGTCCGTCCGTCCGTCCGTCCTTCTGTCCGTCCGTCCGTCCTTCCGTCCGTCCGTAATGAATTTTGTGGACAAGGTAACTATCAAAACCTGTTGAGGTATCCTAATGAAACTTGGCATGTATGTGTATTAGGGGGTGAAGTTGTGCCTATCAACTTTTGGGTGCACATGCTCAAGGTCAAAGGTCAAAAGGTCAAGGTCAAATACATAAAATTTCACTATTTCCACCATATCTATTGAATGCCTGAAGATATTTTCTTGAAACTTAGTGTGTATATGTATTACCCAATTAAGATTCTCTGGTGGAAGTTTGCGTGACGAGGTCAAAGGTCAAAGGTCAAAAGGTCAGGGTCAAATACATGAAATTTCACTATTTTCGCCATATCTATTGAATGCCTGAAGATATTTTCTTGAAACTTAGTGTATACATGTATTACCCAATTAAGATTCTCTGGTAAAAGTTTGGGTCATGAGGTCAAAGGTCAAAGGTCAAAAGGTCAAGTAAAAATATCAAAACTTCTTTTTTTTCTCCGTTTCTTGGAAAATTGTTCAAGGTATCTTCATGGAACATAGTATATACATGTACTGACTGGAAGTGATTATCTAGAGAATGTAGGGTTCATGGGGTCAAAGGTCAGGGGTCAAAGGTCAAGTGCAACACTTCAAAATTTTACTATTTCCCTCATATTTATGCAATGCCAGCAGGGTTATTATTTTTTTACACTTGGTGTATGCATGTGTAACCTAATAGAAATTCTCTTGAAAGTTTGTTTCTTCTTCTTTTTTTGCCTCAAAGGTCAAAAGGTCAAAGATCAAGTGAAAGTGCTGAACTAACTTTTTCCTCCATATCTCGAAGTGGCTCAAGTTATCTTGAAACTTAGTACATATTATGCATGTTCTACCTGAAAGTAATTATCTTATGAATTTTAGGGTCAAGGGCCAGATGAAAATGGTAACAATTTACTATTCAATTCAGAAATTGCACTTTTTCTCCACACCTGTACCTTGAAAATTACTCAATGCCGAAATGTATGAATGGGTCAAAGTCAAGTTAAAGTCCTTAAATCCCTAGATACATGCTCTCCTATTCATCCAATTAAACCTAGGTCAGGGAAGGTGAACATTCAACACATTTGTGACAA
Source organism: Diadema setosum (assembly GCF_964275005.1). Classification (NCBI taxonomy): domain Eukaryota; kingdom Metazoa; phylum Echinodermata; class Echinoidea; order Diadematoida; family Diadematidae; genus Diadema; species Diadema setosum. The sequence continues at coordinate 972,103 of NW_027307651.1, forward strand.
ACTTGTCATTTCAATATTTTGCCAATTTTGTGAAAATGTAATCACGCATTATCCACATGTACTATTTAGACCTATTGGGAAAATCATGCATTATGGCGGAGGCATACCAGTCGCCAAAGCGACATTTGTAGTTTGATGATGATTTTTGAGATAATGAGAAAATGTTATGCACGGAATTTAAACGTTATTTCTTGAAAAGAAATAAAATTGTAACTATGTTGCATTGTTTTTTACAGTTGAGAAATGTATCTATCCCGTCTCTATATTGTGTGCACATTTTATACAATCATTGCATGATTATTTTCAAGGAATTATTAAATTCTTGGACGCTGCAGCATTTTGAGGAAATTAATAACTGTATATTAATAACAGAACTTATGTGAACCCAAAATGTAGAACGCCCTTCCTGCTGAATGAGAAATTTATTTAGGTTTGACACGTTCAAATTCAGGTTTTGTTTTTTGTTGGAATATTCCGTCGTTACTATAAAAAAATAAACACAATAGATAACCTTGCTTTCAAGTCCAGTGATTATCATTATCTTGTCGGTCACCAAACTGTATACACGGATCGTATTCTATTGAGCTGTATCTGACATGCTGGATACACATTGTCTTCCTAGGTTCGTTACCCTTTTGTCCCGTGTTGTTTATTTCCTTGGGTTTCCATATTGTTGTTTGAACTTTGTCTCCGTTTCTTTGTGTGTGTATTTGTGGGTATGTGTGAGCATGGCTGTGTGTGTGTGTGTGTCTGTGTCATTTTGTAGCATTGCTTTACTTGTACCTCTCTCTTTTCTCATCGTTTATATGAATACATACGCATATGATATACGAAATACGACCTTTGTTTCGTTTTTAGTCAGGGAACTTGCTACATGTACAAGCTCAACTTTTTATTTGCAAGTTCCATACATATTCCTTTATACTACTTATTGCTATTACAACTCACATATTTGTATATAACTTGTATCGATTATTATGTACATGTATGTGCAGGTAGGCCTATTATATGTTATATGCTTCTGTGCTATTGTATGTATTTGTGTTTGCTTTATACACGAACCAGTTCATTCTCTTGTACAAACTGTCAGTGTTATTTTGACTATTTTTGTATTATTAGGATATGAAAATAAAATTAACAAAAAATAACAGACTAATTCATGACAATCGTAAAATTGTCATTGCTCAGTTTCATTTTGCATGTATATGTACGAATGTGAGAATGAGTTTGGAGGGAGAATGGTTGTATAAGGATTATTTTCATATAAGTGATATGCCTGAAGACTTTGACAGCAAGAGGAGGTAAGTCCTTTGGTGCTTATTGGAGATATTTGCAATTTGACGAAGTTGCTGAAAAGCAAAGACAAGACTATAATAAAATGGGATATTTCCAATCGCTGCAGCTCAAAGAATATTCCTTGTTACGTAACAACTGAGGTATTACTGGAAAACTTTTATTTTGCTCTGATGATGGACTCACTGTAGAATGTTAGGAAGGTCGCTTATGTGTTTTTTCTTTCCACCGTGACCGATCGATGCACATCACAGGGTGATACTGAAGAGTAAAGGAATAACGTCATGCCATTTTCAGAAAATTGTCCTACCCCGACTTTCGGGACCTTTTGTTGTAGCGGGCCACAATGTGATAATACACTGTAATGCATCATATTTTATATTCTAGTGCATAAATACGAATAGAAATAAAGTTATGATGATGATAACAACAGGGTAATTATGAGAAAAAATGAGATAATGAAGATAAAAGCGATGGTGGTGATGATGAAGGTAATAGGAATGAAATGAAATGATAGACACAGAAACATTCCGTATATTTGTTGTAGTTTTAAATCCTATTTACAGGAAAAAAAAAAAGGATGTGATCAAACAAAACAAAATCTATACTCAGATTCAATGTTCATAGATTGCAAGCTGACAGTAACATAGTTTTCAATCTAGCCTTCAAACAATATAACGTTTTACATAATTTGAAATAATCTGGGTGTGTTTTCCAAAGGTTTGGTCCATTATGTCTTATAGATTTTTGTGCAGTAATAATTTAGGATTTACTAAATGAAAATGTTGCGAATTACGAGTGGGATATGAATGGACAGTATTACTAGTATTCAGTTTGAAGGAATCGTTAAAATATAAAAAGATCATGTTCATGAAGATTACTTTCCGTCTTTAAAAAAATACCTATATTTTTGGAAATACGGGTTGTAAAATAACGTTTGTGATTATTCCAAGTTTAAGTTTTTATCAATAAACATGCTTACAAATCTAATAGAACTGATAATGATATATGATGATGTTCATTAGATGGGGAGGTTCAGGTTTGTCCTTGGTCGCTTTACTCCTAAATCGAAATGACGATGTGTCTTAACAGTATAATCAACAGTGATAGGACATACTTGAACAGTTTGATATGAAAAGGAACTGACTCAATTCTTCTTAGTTTAAGATATTTGCTTTTGTATCTGATAATAACAAAGAAAATATAGGATACTTGTAATCATAATATAATATATTATGTAGTAAGTGAAGTATCACTCAAAAGGTTATATCTATAAATGATGGACTTTTAGTTAATGATAAGAACTGTAGCGCTTAACCCATTCTGCGATTAAAGGCATAATTTACCATTTGCAGATGAACCAAAAACCCAACATTACTGCTTCAAAATAGTTCTTAAATGTCAGTTAGGGATAGAAACAATCGGTATAAAAATTTGACCCAGTATAATCTATGTTAAGTTTTTTTGAATAATGCAAAATGTGTACAAAAGTTTTAATAAGAATGTTTTAAGACTAAAGTTTCTACAATTATGCTTTTTTTTTAGAAAGATAGTGATATCTCCTTATATTTTATGCTTTATTTCAAAAATTTTGTATAGTAGGATGTTTTGTGATACAGCTAACATAGACATATACATCAAATATAATACCTTGAACATTTTTTTTAAATCACTGCTCCCAAAGGTAAATAATACCTTTAAAGTCTTCATGTTTTGAAAGTGATGATGGCATTTTGGTAAAAGTTTTCGGTTGAATGGAAAATTACAAAGGAAAACATTAGCCAGAAGTAGTCCTCTTGTCTAAAACATGAAACTTTGATTACCTAAGATACTTCTCATGAAAATAAGTTGGTCGTTCAATTCAAAACTTATATAGAGACTGTTATCAATTCAATATACCTTAATTCAAAGTGTGGTGAGCAGTCTCATGTTCAGTCAAAATCGCGAAGAAAACCTGTCAAGTGCAGTGATACGGAAATGATCAATAATCCCCCCCCCCATGTTGTCTATACTTGCCTGTTCAAAATCGCAAAATTCTCATTGAAATTCTCATGAGTGAGAAGTGCATTTTTGCTACAGCCTGTCATAACCCGGATCTCGGACATTTCTCTTTTTATGCTTCGTCTTCTTCTTCTTATCTTCTTCTTCCTTTTCTTTCCTCTTTATTCAAATTTAGCCGTCATCTGCATTGTATATGCGCATCTAAATATATCTCCTATACAAAAAACCAATTCGCATTTTGTTGGCTTATGTTATGTGATGTGAAAACAATATATAAGAAAATAGAATACAATGTCTCAGCATCAAATTATTATTTTCCCCAGACTGTCTTTCTTTGTCCTGAAGTTTTAAAACTGTTAGTAAAATAAAAGAAAAGTGTTAGTAATAAAATATATCTCAGCATATTATTTTCCTCAGACTGTCTTTCTTTGTCCTGAAGTTTAAAACTGTTAGTAAAAAAGTTTTTGTGAGAATTTATCATCTCAAAATTCTGACAAGAAATTATTTGATCCCTTTTTGTATTTTTTTTTTGACCTGGAATCTCTTTGTCCCACACGCATTGTTTGTCCAAATAAGTACATGTGCCGAATGGGAAATTCAAGCATTGAAGCAACTCGATTCCCTTTCCAGATCGTCCAATGTAAACTTACATTTTTCATTCCCAGAAAAGAAAATAATGCGCAAAATGTGCTCAGCGTCACTAACAGTTACCTTCAAATACACCCATGCACCAGGCATACTCCGCACCCACCATGGACTTTATGTTACTGCATATATGGGAGCGACATCCCACTTGTGTATTACACCGTTACGATTATGATCCCGGCGATGAAAAAGCCATGCTCTGCTTGATTCATTTTCACTACCTTAGTCAACCGGTCCAAATGGATGTACATGAATATGTCACCATGCATCTGTGACTTGGATTTTGAGATGTTACTGAGAATCTCGAGAAGTAGGTTGCACTGTGGACGCGGTGAAAACGCACCATCCATTAACCCTCGCTATCGGAGTAAGATTGATAAAATCACCATTCATGATGTCTTCGGAAGGCAGTCCAGTATCGGAGGACTCACCACCGGCCGTGCAGACAACGATAAGTCGTGAAGATGAGAGCAGAAAATGGTACTCTGTGCAAAGGTCGGACTTCAAACTTTGTTGCAGACGACTTCGGGACGTGTCCACACCACACGTAAGCTTGCGCTGTGTAGAGAGAAATAACTCCACACGCAGATTATGAAGTTTTTCAGAAAAATCTCTCCACGAACTTTTTTTTTCTCAATATGAGGTAAAATTCCATGTAGTGAGAATAATCGCCTAATGACGGAACACGAACCATGGGGATGTTAGCGAACAGAGTGTATGGTAGGGTTGAACTTACAGTAGGCCCTCATGTACTAGAGGCCTACACTCCTGTATATTTGCTGCGACAGTGCCTTCCACAGCTACTATAAACGCCAACTACGAAGCGTTTGCATTACAATATACACAGGCATCACCAATCAGAACCATCTTTAGCCGTCTTTTTGGTCTTGTCTGGAGTTCTTTGATCTATGCGTACTCATGCGTGTATTAAAATGGAACACTAATCACAGCAACAAAGCATAGAGGTTGTTATGTATGCATGCCTTTTGTTGTTGCTTTCTTTATACCCATAGTGATGCATTGGACTCTCCTATTGTGCAAAGGTGAGGTGTGTGCGTAAATATGTCTTTCGGATTGCTCTCGAGGGGATTTTAGACTGCATATATATAGATTGCGGAAGTGAGATTGTCACAATTTTTTTGCTAAAGCGTTCATAAACACTCGGGGCATTCAGTGCTGTTGTTTAGCGCAGCATTTGATGTATATTTGAGTCCTTCCCCTCGACTCAGCATAACTTGCATGTTTCTGTGATTTCAGTGTGACTAACAAAAGACATGGCGAGGGAACACTCATGACTGTTATGCTCTGTCTCGGGGAGGGTGCCTTCAAATGTCTTTTGTTAATCATAAAGTACTTTTGCAATTCATTGACAAACGAGATCACAACAAGAATCTTGGTTTGAAAGATTGTGTGTGTGTGTGTGTGTGTGTGTGTGTGTGTGTGGCTGTATACAAGTAATCTGAAGAAAAATAGAAGAAAATTATGTAAAAATACATGGATTATTTTGTAGATATTCGTTTCACCGCAAAAGTGATGTTGAGGGTATATATCATGAATCAACGCAAATCAACATGCATTTGTATCTCATAAACCTTCAGTCTATTACGTATTCATGTAACCGACCATGACCTGTAACTGTAAAAATATTTTGCCATGCCTTGCAGATCAATGATCCAGATGATCTAAATGTGTAAACCTTTAGTGAAAGCAGACAGGCCTCTCTTTTTCTTTTTCCCTTCTTCTATTCTCTCCTGCTATCTCTATGGAAGTCTTCCATCCCTTCTATTTTTCAAATATCTATTATTGTTTGTTTATTTGATAGATACTTTATTTTCTGCAAATCAATATACATAAATTACATAATCATGAACATGAGGGAAACATACAAAGTATATTTAAAACAGAGTCGTCTGACTTGCATAAACAACGATATAAAAGGATATTGTAACAAAATTTGATTGAATCGATCATTATTAATTGCTTCCAACTACAATTTGTTAAAATCGATTGTAATTGTTTCCAATTACAACTTGATAAAATCGATTGTACGTTTAACAGTAAAAGAGGGCGTCCTATTCATTTCAACAGTAGTGCCGTATACGGTACTCTCAATCGTCGTTGTTATGGGATAATTCATTATCATGATTTAAACATTGATGTTAAATAATTAGTTATATTGTTGGAAATTTATGAGTTGGCACCATCGTAGTATTTACATGTTTGTTTTAGCCGTCAGTACATACCGTTGGATGGAACGATGAACCCCAAATATGTTTAGAATCAATAATTATGTCGAATTTACTAACCATGACATGATAATAGGTTATTTGATTGATATCCGGAGGATCCACTCGGCATTACAAGGCCGTGCGGGATTGCATCCTCTATCCTTCTTCTTAAGGAAAGGAAGCATATAAATTGGCCGCTGTCCGACTACGTCGCCAGCAAGTAGCCCGCAGCACTAACAGTACAGTAAGTGTTTGCATGAGTTCATTTGTTTTTGTTTCATTGCTGCTTGGAAGTACCAAGTAAACTGTTTATACGTTCATAAAACATTGACTCTTTAGACTCCTTCTTTGAGTTTGACTTATAGAGCAAGTAGTATTTTGGTGGTGGCACAAGCAGTGGAGCTCTACCAGCAAGCAGCATTGGATTTCGGGTAGTGGTAATGTGACTTGTCGCATAGTCCGTACCCAATCCAAGTTCCAGTCGTCGCCGTTGGATTTCGGGTATAATGGTAATGTGACTTGTCGCATAGTCCGTACCCAATCCAAGCTCCAGTCGTCGCCGTTGGATTTCGGGAATAGTGGTAATGTGACTTGTCGCATATGCCCATGCCCAATCCAAGGTCCGGTCATCACATTACCTGTGCCACCACATAATTGTGAAATGTGTTCCACGTTAGCGTGATTGAGTTGGTAGCAAAAGTTGGTAGCAAAAGTTGGTAGCAGAACTTGGTAGCAAAAGTTGGTAGCAGAACTTGGTAGCAAAAGTTGGTAGCAGAACTTGGTAGCAAAAGTTGGTAACAAAATAGGTGTACCAATTTAACATCCCTTACAAGTGACGCTTGGGAGTGACATACTTTAAGTGATGCTGAACTTGGTATGTGTGCCGCTTGTGTTGGTGAGCTGATTCTGACACAACATAATACATGGTAGCGTACAGACTTGTAGTTTTAGTAATTTAAAGGGATCGTTGTAAACTGCAACAAAACGAACCCCGCCTACTCGGCCATCCTGACACGGCTCGCGGAGACATTTGTACAGACAGTCAAATACACTCACATACTTCACGACGAGAAGGCGAGTTCGTCACACATGGTGTCAGGAGTGGGATCCCTAGTTAATAATTTTAAGATAGGTAAATGTAATTGAATCTGCTACCACGATGGCACAGGGAACATCATTATTGGAACTTTCACGTTTGTTGGAGAACCGAATAAGTGAAATCGACGACTTAATCATCAAGGTATCTGAGTCGGTACGCAAACAAACTGGAGTAGCACCAACTTCGGTCATGTCTAATTCACGCTGCTCACCGATGACACTTCATGGAGGGAGCCCTAACCCGTCACCACCGTTACGCCCGCCAGTAGTACAACCTCAGTTGTTTGGAGACTCAAATGTGGAAGTAGAGTGGTCGGCTCCGCCTTCGTCGAAGCTACTTCAGAAGCAGTCGCCTCCACCACGTACAAGTGAACAAGCACTGGGATGTGGGGAACAATCAGATGTTATGCCACACCAGTTTGTTTCGAACTCACACCAAGCAGGGCCATCAACTCTACCAACAATGCGGCAACGACAGCTGACTGAACCAGGATTGTCACGAGTAACAATGACTCAACCACCTACGACAGCTGACTGAACCAGGATTGTCACGAGTAACAATGACTCAACCACCTGGCCCAGCACCTCCCTTGGAAATCCGAGCGACAAGTACTCCGTGGCGACGCCCAGAGCTGTGGGACCAGGGACGCCACTATGTTGTACAAGGCAATAGAGCCCACAAGCCAGCTGTGACACCAGATCGATATGATGGCAAGGGACCAGTGCTGGATTACCTCAGCCATTTCGAAGCCTGCGCTGGTGTTAATCAATGGACAGAAGAAGAGGCTCTCCAATACCTGGCTGCCAGCCTCAAAGGAGCTGCTGTCAAAGTCCTAGTTCAACAGACGGGACGTCATTTGACGTATCAAGAATTGGTTAACCGCCTCAAGCACCGGTTTGGCCCTGTTGGACACTCGGAAATGTTCTTGGCAGAACTGCGCACCAGGCGACGCAAACCCAAAGAAAGCTTACAAGAGCTTGGGCAAAACATTCGCGAACTTACAATCATGGCTTATCCAGAGTTCGGGGAAGCAGGCCAAGACAGGTTGGCTCGGGGTCACTTTCTCGATGCCTTAGTTGACCGGGAAATAAGAGCTGGCCTCTTCCGCGCCCAACCAACTACGCTCGATGAAGCAATTCAAGCAGCTCTGAATACGGAGGCATTCCTGCGAATGGAGAATGACCGCCGACAGTATAGCCGAATGTTGTCACCACAAGATGCAAAACAAGACAATGCGGTCACAAAGGACAAGGCAGCTGGTGACATGCCCATGGAAACTACTGCAAGCAGTGCCATCCCCATGATTGATGCAGTCAGCGATTTGATTAGAAGAAGAGAAAACGAGCAGCCAACACCCTTGCCTACCAAAGGGGCGACATTGAAGCCTGATGCACTCCCCCAAAGAAAGCAGAAGAAAGAGGACAGTAAGCTGGCTCACGACAGAAAGAACACATCCAAGGAAGATACGAGTCCTACCAGAGCCGGACGCACCCATGCCAACAAGGGACCAGGGTCATCTCAAGTACCACCTCTTAGCTCCAAAGATAAGCCCGTACCATCCACATTCCTGAAGGGCCTGTTCGTGGAGACGAAAGTAAATGGGAAGGAGGTGATGTTTCTAATAGACAGTGGCTCATCCCAGTCATATATCTCAGAAGCATTGTATCTCCAAATGAGACCGGAGCGAAGAACGCCACTTGAAGCAGTAACAAACATTGTTTGCCAAGCAGATGGGTCTCAGCTGAAGACAAAAGGGCACGGAACAATGGAATTACAGCTGGGCTCCTACATCTTCCATGTGAACTTGGTGGTGGCTGACATTAAGGCTGATGGCATATTAGGCCTAGATCTGTTGATGGGTCTGCAAACCACGTTGGACTTCCACGCCATGCAACTGCACACACCATGGGTATCCCTCCCGTGTGTAAGCCAGGAGAGCCAGCACCACACCTTCTGTTGTCGCATTGCTGTCAGCGAGACAAGCACCATACCCCCTGGGCACGAAGCAATACTCTCGGGGTCCCCAGCAAAACACAACAAAAGTATCCCCGCGGGCTTCGCATTATTGGAGCCACCAGACATCCCAACTGAGTTACTGCAAAAAGGCTTATTGGTTGCTCGGGCAGTTATCTCGACTGACTCGGGAATTCTACCAGTCCGGGTATACAACCCAACAACGATGGCACTGACGTTGCCAACAGGAACAGTGGTTGCCAACCTAACCAGCATTGCTGCAACTGATGTGGAGGCCAATCCTTCCGAAGAAGGCATATCCCAGGGTTGTGTTCCCACACATTTGGAAGACTTGTGCCAACGCAGTCTGATGGAGATACCTCCAGAAAAACATCACTCGGTATGTGAGCTTCTGAGGGAATACTCAGATGTGTTCTCTACAGGCCCAGCAGATCTAGGAAGGACAACCTTTGTGCAGCATACCATCAACACAGGTGATGCTAGGCCAATTCGCCAGGCTTCAAGACGCCATGCTCCCGGACAACGAGAAGAAATAGCCAGACAGGTTGACGACATGCTGACACAAGGTATCATCGAACCCACTGCCAGTCCCTGGGCATCAAATGTTGTTCTGGTCACGAAGAAGGATGGTAGTAAACGGTTCTGTGTAGACTACCGGCAGTTAAATGCAGTAACCGTAAAGGATGTATATCCTCTGCCACGCATCGACGACACGTTGGACGCCCTGAGCGAAGCCAAATGGTTTTCCACATTGGATTTAGCTAGCGGATACTGGCAAGTCCAGTTAGATGAAGATGCCAAGCAGAAATCGGCCTTCATTGCCAACGGCGGGTTGTATGCCTGGCGAGTGATGCCCTTCGGGCTTACAAACGCCCCGGCAACCTTCGAGCGGCTGATGGATCGGGTTCTGGCAGGGCTGACTTGGGAGGTCCTTCTCGTGTACCTAGATGACGTCATCGTCTATGGAAGAACCGTGGACGAGGAGGTGGCAAGGCTTAGGATTGTTTTCGAACGACTACGAAAGGCAGGCCTGAAGTTAAAGCCATCGAAATGTCATCTGTTCCAGAGAAGTGTCAACTACCTCGGCCATGTCGTGTCAGCTGACGGAGTTAGCACCGACTCCAACAAGACGAAGGTCATAAAGGAGTGGCCTACCCCTAAGACGACAAAGGAAGTGAGGAGTTTCATCGGCCTGGTGTCTTACTATCGTCGCTTCGTCCAAGGATTCGCAACCATTGCCAAGCCTCTGCATGAGCTAATGCAGAAAAACAGACAGTTTCACTGGACCGATGCATGTCAGTCTGCATTCGAGGAACTGAAGATGAGACTGACATCTCCACCAGTCTTGGCATACCCTAACCCAGATGGTCCCTACATACTTGACACGGATGCAAGTGACACCGGCGTCGGAGCCATACTTTCCCAGGTACAAGGGGGCGTAGAAAAAGTCATTGCCTACGCAAGTCGCAGCCTACACAAAGAAGAAAGGAATGACTGTGTAACAAGAAAGGAACTACTGGCGGTGGTATACTCCCTGCGACAATTTAGGCAATACCTCTATGGACGACATGTAACCATCCGGACAGACCACGGTTCCCTCCAATGGCTGGTTCACTTTAAGGATCCACGGGGCCAGCTTGCTCGCTGGCTTGAACAAATTTCAGAGTATGACATTGACATCCAGCATCGACAGGGCCGCAGCCATGGGAACGCAGACAGTTTGTCCCGTCGCCCATGTAAGCAATGTGGGCGTGTAGAACCAGATGGACAACCTGAAGTAAGGGTGCTTACTGCTAGGCCGACGGACAAACCTGTTGGTAACTTACAACAAGAGGACTGTGACATTGCCCCAATATACAAGGCAAAGCAGGCGGGCCTCCTTCCTACTTCTCAGGAGGCTGCAGCATGGTCGGAACCAGCAAGAAGACTACTGGATCATTGGGAGGCCCTAGAGATCCATGATGATACTCTCTATCGCCGCTGGGAATCATCGGACGGAAAGGAAACAACCAAACAATTGATCCTCCCAAAGCCCTTGAAGGCCGAGGTAGTGTCCACTATTCACTCAAGTGGCCACTTTGGGTTGTCCAAGTGTCTGGGGAAAGCAAAACAGAAGTACTACTGGGTTGGTATGGCTGCTGACTTCAGATCAGAACTGAGAGAGTGCAATATTTGCGCCAGAAGGAAGTCCCCTGCAAAAACTGTCAAGGCCCCATTGCAGCAACGCATCAGTGGTTCACCTATGGAGAGGATTGCATTAGACATACTCGGACCACTGCCAGTCACCACCAATGGAAACAAGTATGTCCTCGTCATCGGGGATTATTTTACCAAATGGTGTGAAGCCTACGCCATCCCAGACGAAAAGGCAGAAACAGTAGCAGAACGCATGGTGACAGAGTTCATCTGTCGGTATGGCGTACCAAGGCACATTCATTCTGACCAGGGAAGGAATTTCATTTCTGAAGTCTTTACCGAAGTCTGCCGGCTGCTAGGAGTGAAAAAAACTCGTACAACAGCATATAACCCAAAGTCAGACGGACTGGTGGAGAGGTTTAACCGTACACTCCTTGGCGTGCTGGCAACTCTCCTCGATGCGGAAAACCACGAACGGGACTGGGACCAACTCCTTCCTTTTGCAACTGCGGCATACAGGAGCTGTCCTCAAGCATCGACCGGCGAAACCCCAAATATGTTGATGCTGGGACGAGAGGTTCTCTCCTTGCTGGATGTAGCATTGCTTTCCCCCGGAGAAGTGGCCCCAGAAGAGACAGAGTATGCTTCTGCATTACGGAGACGCATGGATCAGACACATGAACGTGTGAGACTGAAGCTGAGCACAGCGGGACGACACCAGAAACGTTACTATGACAGGAAGGCTGTGCCCGCCAGTCCTGAAGTAGGGACCTTTGTGTGGTTACGGAAGAAAACACGTCAGAAAGGACAATGCCCAAAGCTGCAAGTCCGTTGGCTAGGACCATACCTTGTCGTATCACGACTTTCTGCAGTGACATTCCGCGTCCAACGTTCCCCCCGTGCCAAGTGTGTGGTAGTACATGTAGACAGACTTAAGCCTTACATTGGAAAACAGCTAGAAACCTGGACATATCATGAGTCACACGATAATACGGAACAATAGTAATGCGTCCTTCATGTGAACTTGAAATACAACATATCTGATGAAACTAATGAACTGTTAATATTTATGTTTTTCAGGCATTCAGGATGTCTCAAAGAGAAGCATATCAGTGCGGACTGTGTGACAAAGCGTACAGCAAAGTAGCCTCGCTCAAAAGACATGTGACTGAGGCACATGAGAAAAAGTTCCGGTGTGACCAGTGTAGTTTTACGACGGGTAGGAAGACTACTCTTGAGAAGCATGCCGGGACCCACGCCACAGCGCCATCACGGGTCTACAACCACACACCCGTGTTCTCGGGAAACGCTAATGGCCCACGGTATCCACGTCCTTTCAACAGTTCGCACAACCGTTCCCCTCCCAGATGCTCCCGGGACCCAAGGAGGTCTGCCAGTCCTCCTCGCTCTTCTCCAAGACCACCTGCCAGTCCTTCTCGTCCTTCTCCCCGACCGCCTATCAGCTCCTCGAAATATACATCTCCTCGTACCCAGAGCCCCTCACCAGTGCGACGTACCCGGTCTCCGGAGAGACCATCCGACCACCAACCTCGATCGAGGAGCCGCTCCCCTTCGAGGCATGATCATCCCCCGCGTACTCGGAATCATTCGGGCACTCCGTGTCTGGATGAGAGGGAAGACTTTCCCCATGTCAGCTTCTCTGCATCCAAGGGGCAGCCCGGACCGAGAAGCAGCAGGGAAGAAGCACCATCCACCGCTATTACACCGGCGTTGGAGGTGATAGACCTTTGCACATCGGCCCGACCACGTCGCCCGCAGAGTACACCGCCTGTCCAGAAGCATTGCACCGTGGCCACACAGACCCCTCCGGAGGGAATGCTGTGGCACTACATAAACGGAGTCCGCAAAGATTGCAGGGAGGATATGCAGGAGACGAGAGCAGAAGTATTCACCCTTCGACCAGGCTACCGCTCATCCGCACGACAGAGAGACTGTTCGCTCCAAATGGGGAGATTGTGGAGGTCATCAAAGAGGAATTCGTTATGGACAATTAGTCATATTGGACAGCTTGACAAAGAAAAACTGTAGCTGTAATATTGTCATATGACTGTACCTAGACTTGTAGTACCAAACCCACAATTGATCTCGTAGTTATGCGTTCCTGATATCTGTTCTATATTTCTCTTAAATTCGGCTCCAGGGACGAAGCCTGCATGGGGAGGGCAGCCATGTAACAAAATTTGGTTGAATCGATCATTATTAATTGCTTCCAACTACAATTTGTTAAAATCGATTGTAATTGTTTCCAATTACAACTTGATAAAATCGATTGTACGTTTAACAGTAAAAGAGGGCGTCCTATTCATTTCAACAGTAGTGCCGTATACGGTACTCTCAATCGTCGTTGTTATGGGATAATTCATTATCATGATTTAAACATTGATGTTAAATAATTAGTTATATTGTTGGAAATTTATGAGTTGGCACCATCGTAGTATTTACATGTTTGTTTTAGCCGTCAGTACATACCGTTGGATGGAACGATGAACCCCAAATATGTTTAGAATCAATAATTATGTCGAATTTACTAACCATGACATGATAATAGGTTATTTGATTGATATCCGGAGGATCCACTCGGCATTACAAGGCCGTGCGGGATTGCATCCTCTATCCTTCTTCTTAAGGAAAGGAAGCATATAAATTGGCCGCTGTCCGACTACGTCGCCAGCAAGTAGCCCGCAGCACTAACAGTACAGTAAGTGTTTGCATGAGTTCATTTGTTTTTGTTTCATTGCTGCTTGGAAGTACCAAGTAAACTGTTTATACGTTCATAAAACATTGACTCTTTAGACTCCTTCTTTGAGTTTGACTTATAGAGCAAGTAGTATTTTGGTGGTGGCACAAGCAGTGGAGCTCTACCAGCAAGCAGCATTGGATTTCGGGTAGTGGTAATGTGACTTGTCGCATAGTCCGTACCCAATCCAAGTTCCAGTCGTCGCCGTTGGATTTCGGGTATAATGGTAATGTGACTTGTCGCATAGTCCGTACCCAATCCAAGCTCCAGTCGTCGCCGTTGGATTTCGGGAATAGTGGTAATGTGACTTGTCGCATATGCCCATGCCCAATCCAAGGTCCGGTCATCACATTACCTGTGCCACCACATAATTGTGAAATGTGTTCCACGTTAGCGTGATTGAGTTGGTAGCAAAAGTTGGTAGCAAAAGTTGGTAGCAGAACTTGGTAGCAAAAGTTGGTAGCAGAACTTGGTAGCAAAAGTTGGTAGCAGAACTTGGTAGCAAAAGTTGGTAGCAGAACTTGGTAGCAAAAGTTGGTAACAAAATAGGTGTACCAATTTAACATCCCTTACAAGTGACGCTTGGGAGTGACATACTTTAAGTGATGCTGAACTTGGTATGTGTGCCGCTTGTGTTGGTGAGCTGATTCTGACACAACATAATACATGGTAGCGTACAGACTTGTAGTTTTAGTAATTTAAAGGGATCGTTGTAAACTGCAACAAAACGAACCCCGCCTACTCGGCCATCCTGACACGGCTCGCGGAGACATTTGTACAGACAGTCAAATACACTCACATACTTCACGACGAGAAGGCGAGTTCGTCACAATATTAATGATATAATATACTATATGCATGTCTATGCAGCAGGGATTACAATAACAATTGTATTTAAGAAACGATTATGCAGATGGCCGCCATTGTAAACATTGCTTGAAAAGATGGCCGGCCCGAGGAAAAGGTAGGGACGTACTAGATTCGTAACAATACAAATTCTGCTGCGAAGATAGCAGGGGAAAATAAACTCTGATGTGTGATGGTGGTGAATGTGCGTGCAAGTGCTTGAAAGTGCACAAGGGCAGATAGGCTGGAATTTGGAATAAGAGAAGTGGTTTGCTGGAAGAGGGAACGACACGCGATGTTGCTATCGGGAGATCAACATGAGTGATATAAATTATTCGTGATTAATTCGTATTTGAAGTACACAACTATAATAGAATGTGCTTCTTTAAGTTTGCTTTAAATGAAAACAAGGAGACACACTGTTTCAACGGAGTCATCCCACGAGACCGACATCAATAAATGGTCTATGAGTCATACAGCCCACGAGTTATACGGCTCAGGAGTCATACAGCCCATGAGTTCGACACTACGCACAAAAGGGTCATGAGACCGACACTAACCAAACACAGCCCACGAGACCGACAATAAGCAATAAAGACTAACGAGACCGACACTAAGCAAAGAAAGCCCACGAGACCGACACTAGGCAAAGAAGGCCCACGAGACCGACACTAAGCAAAAAAGGTTCACGAGACCGACACTAAGCAAAGAAAGCCCACGAGACCGACAGTAGGCAAAGAAGGCCCACGAGACCGACAAGATAAACAGCGCCATCTACATGTCAATTACCTGTACAGGGTGTTCAATGAACGGAAAAATAACATATTCGCGGGTGCAATTTCGTCACGCGATCAAGTAAAAGATGGTAACCATTTACATAATGAACGGCATCAAATATGTATTTCCACATAGTCCAGGGGGCAGGTCTGTCAGGGAGCGACATTGTTATCAATTAGAAAAGTAGAATTGCATTCTTCATGCCCTTCCCCCTCCCCCCCCCCCCCCCCAAAAAAAAGAGAAGACAAAAAACAACAACACATGGTCAAATGAATTGATAAGAGAGGACAAGAACGATGTTTGGATTGATTTCACAGCTTTGATAATGCCATCGTGCTACTTTTAATAGGCTTCCCTAGTTTCTAGCTAGAAGATGGACAGGATGTACATTTTACCTCTTCTCTTTCTCTATTCACGATTTTCTTAGGCTATATTAAATATCCTACCCCCCTGCTTAGACGTTTTGGAGTAAGATCTATTTGTAATTTTCTCTTTAACTATAATGTATGTAATTCAACTGATTAAAACGTTTTATATGGTAGGGATTTGCCTCGATTTGTGCCTTGCTTTATTCTCCTCCAAAACAGTACATTTTTCGTGAAATACAATAGCTGTTTTCATGCATGCATCTTTTTTTTCCGAATCCAAATCGAATATATTATAGGACCTATATGAGAAATTATTTTTTAATCATTTACTGCCATCACATTTCGTGATATTTTTTTTCCTTGATAATCTGATTCGTCGAGCCAATGCAGATTAATATCATAGTAAAACAGTATCTCATAAGATCCCACAATCCGTGAAGTATAGCTAAAACCACTTCTCATCAGTTTAATGTATTGTATTTGCATTAAAAGATGTATATGCTTTATTTTCTTCCTAATTCGTTGACTTGTATTAAATTCTTGCCTGCAGCTCCACCTTCTCATCATGTAATTTAAGTGATGTTAATTTGCCAGTTCTGTGACGAGTTTTCCACAAGCAACCGCCCACAAGATTAAAAACGTAATGATTTTGGTAGCCACTTTGTTTATACAGATTAAATTGAATTGCACTAACAATTTTCTTTACAAGCCGTTTTTTTTTCTCTATTCAACCCATAAGCATACTCGAATCATGCCGATTTTCACTCTATAAAATGCCTCTCGATGATCCCACTAGAATATAATAACAATCACCAAAGGCAGATCTCTCTCTTTCTCTCTCTCTTTTTATTGGGGGGGGGGCTGGGAGTAGGAATATATAAGAGAGGTCAAAGGGTTAACATGCAAACGAGGTTGTCTTGGCATCTTTAGTTAATGTGGAAAGATCTGTTGCACACTTTTACTGAATTTTGTTCACTTTTTTCCACAAACACACACCCACGCAAACACATTTAAAGATCCTGATCATTTCAGGGAGTGGAGGGGGGGGGGCAACTGATGGGGTAACACCCTGGCAACTCTTCTTTTCTATCTCTCATATCTTCCTTATGCTATTATCAGAACACCCTATACAATTTATTGGTCTATAGGTGGCGCTGTTCATCCTGTCGGTCTCGTGGGCCTTCTTTGCTTAGTGTCGGTCTCGTGAACCTCTTTTGCGTAATGTCGGTCTCGTGAGCCTTGTATGCGTAGCGTCGGTCTCGTGGGCCTTTTAAGCGTAGTGTCGGTCTCGTGGGCTTTGTTTGCTTAGTGTCGGTCTCATGAGCCTTTTGTGCGTAGTGTCGGTCTCGTGAGCCGTACAACTCCTGGGCTTATTTTACTTGATGTCGAACTCGTGGGCTGTATAACTGGTGGGCTGTATGACTTGTGGGCTGTATGCCTCGTGGGCTGTATGACTTGTGAGCTGTATAACTTGTGGGCTGTATGACTCGTAGGTGTCGGTCTCGTGACGTGCATCCGTTTCAACTCCTCAGGAAGAGTGTTCCATGTATCCGGACCGTGATGTCTAATCGACTTTTGAGCAAGTAAAAGCTTTGGATTACTTAAATGAAAATCATGGGAATGACGGGTAGGGTATGAGTGAATATGGTCATTGGTTACTAGGCATTATGGAAAAATGATAATAAATTTCGAATGTATTTATACATAAATATGGCAGTTAGGTATAAATGTATATCATAGGCCTTTAAAGTTTTTAGGCAATAAAATATGGGATCAGTGTGAGCCAAGAAAAAAATTGAATGTGTGCATATACGTAGAGCCTTTTTCTCGAGAAGAAAAAATTGTGTTCAATTTGGCTTTGCTACAGTTGCCTAATACAATATTGCAGTACATTACATATGTGTGGCGCTCCGACAAAATGAGTCATAAGTCGCACGGGGAGTTTTCCCGTAATGAGCCGAAAATGAAGGGGAAGCACTGTTCGGGTCAAAATTTTTTTATGACGGATTTTGATTCCTTGATGTTTTATCTATTTGTACAGAAAATTTCAGCGTGTTAAAATGAGTACAAGTGTCCCAAATCACAGTTTTTCTGAGACAATTTTTTTCGGTTACATTTTTTTCGAACGCTCACCTTTGCGTTGCGTTTCGCACCTATTGTTCTTGCCCGATCGAGACTCCGCCTCCGTTGCTAGGGCGTATGCTAATGAAGCATTGCTCTTGACCCCATTGAAGACAAAACAAAGCATGGTGCGCGCGGCGGCGTCGACGGCCAAGCGGCGAGGGCTTTAGAATTACGCAATAATAGTGAGCTGACCAAGGCTATCGATTGCATGACCAGCGAGTTTCGTTTGATACATGCACCACATTTCATGAAGTGGTGATTGATGTGACGCACAAATCGCGCCGAAAAAAAAAAAAAATTCCAACGAACGATCACGCAAAATTTATGATACTTTATCAATGAGCTAATACATGATAACATATCGAAACTGAAACCTTTTTATGCGTGTGTGTACTTTTACAACGGTTATTGGCCTCATTAATGAATTCATTCAAATGATCATAACTTTCGTTCCCTGGTATGTGACTTGCTGTTTAAAGTTCATCTTTGGAGATAAAGTAGGGCCTAAGTTGTCAATTATTCTCGTTTTTATAAACTCGACAATTCGTGTGATAATTCGCCAAATGTATGTAATGCGTACTATTATTTCCCTGGTTAATAAAACTTATTGCCCTATTTCTTATGGTGGTTTGGGCCGTGACGGTATGGAGAGAAATCGGAAGACAAACATTATTAATGCCCAAATAGCTCGTGTTCCCTTTGGAGGATATTCTGACTCTTGTCATCTGTGTATTTTTTTTTTTTTTAGAAGTAGGACCTATTTGAGAAAGATGAGTGACAGAAAGCTGTGTCGCTACTCAAAAGTGTGCTTCTTCATTTTGTTTTGTTTTTTAATCAAAATGTTTGTAATGATAGCTGTTTGTCGTGTATTGCGTGTAGCTGACATGTGAGAGGTCAAGTCTGCAAAGAATTGGGTTGGCTAACAGCTTTGCCAAGTAGCAGCGCTAATTGCCCATTGAATTGCGTATTCTGAGGAATTCCGAATGAAAGAACTCGGACGACACTGTTCACGCCTTGTATCCGAGTAAACCCCGCATCAACGAAGCCTTAAACAATGAAAGGTAAACTTCCCGCTATCAAGGGGTGGATAATCACGCAACCAGTATTCTTTCTTCGCCATTGATAGCAGAATCAGTGACATAATGGAGCAACAGTGTTGGAGGATCGGCATTATGTCTGCTAATTTGTAAAAGAATTTTTCAGTCCCCTTTTGTGTTCAGAACCACAGTCAGGGACGCTAACTTACTTTATCTCCTACAAGCTATCGTTACTATCTTAAAAACGTGAATTTTATGAAAGGTTAAAAGTGATCGCGGAATCAGTTCTGTGTGACACCAGGCTTTTATAATAGCATACCAAGCTTAAATCGTTTACCTGCATAGAAAGGGCGGGGATACACACTTATCGCAATCATCCGGATTTGAGAGTGATACACTCTACTATTTTTCTTCATCTTTCCCCCGACAAAGACCATGGTAATTCAAAACAAACAGAAAAACAAACAAACAAACAAACAAACAAACAAACAAACAAACAAGCAGTTGCATTTATCAGAACGTACAAAATTTTTGTGTTTCATGTAAACCATCTCTTGATGTATAGTAGGCATTTGTTGTCGTTTTTACAGCGTTTCCTAATAAATGCCTATAGCGAAAACCCAACACAACTTTTATCAAGGAGGGCAGGGAACTTAAATCTAAATAAAACATAGTTTACAGAAATCAGACATGTAAATAAGGCAATCATATACATCCGCATGGTCGATTGTAATCTCTTACTTTGATAATCAAACATGATCGCCTGCATTTACGTGTTTTTTTTCTAATTTCTTGAACTTCGCCTCATTTTCTCTTAAAAAAAAAAAAAAAACAATTACTCGCAACATTTAAAAATCGTAACACAGTCTGCTATCCCACAACATAATGTTCCATTTGATTCGTCACT
The DNA here is from genome assembly GCF_964275005.1 of Diadema setosum. Taxonomy (NCBI): domain Eukaryota; kingdom Metazoa; phylum Echinodermata; class Echinoidea; order Diadematoida; family Diadematidae; genus Diadema; species Diadema setosum. The sequence continues at coordinate 992,296 of NW_027307651.1, forward strand.
TATTGTTGGTCGGGTGACGCCAAATGTTGGAATCTGGAGCGATGATACATGGCATTTTGTTTGTTGGTTTTCGTCTCATCGCTCAAAAGAATTTTGACTACGATTACAAAGGTATCATTTACAAGACTTAACTGATGGTTTACAGAAGTGATCATCAATTCAGTAATGATTATAGTCAAGTCATGTATTCACTTTACCCATCATGTCTAATCGAACTACGGCATTGTTGGGGTGTCCGCACCTTTTCATTCTCATAGTTCTTGACATAATAAAAACAAATAATTCTTTATATAATTTCTCAAAATACTCAAAAAGATGGCCTAAGTCAAAACTTTCTACAAAGATTGCATACGGCAATCTTTACTGGCCTAAACAAGTTTTCCAGAGCTATCAGTTCCCCCTGACGATGAATTCGATTGCGTTTTGAACTTAATGAACCAGTCTTTTGAATTCATAACCAACATTCGTAATCGTAACCATACAGTAACATAATACTGTCAATAACAATTGGAAAATGTAAATGCTATAATAATAGCGCAAAATAAATGACTAACGATTATCTTCATACATTCTAATTCCTAAGTGATGTCGCAACGAAAATGACACATGATTTGACTGCTGCTTCAAGCAAATAAAAGTAAAAAGGAATTGGATATACTTCTAATGATAGTACCACGCCGTACAATGTATTCCACTGTATTTGGTAACGTTTGGTTACGTTTCTGTGCGCTTTACGTACGGAAAATAAAACGCAGATTGATGCTATTAACATGCTAACACACAACGCATTCAAAATTTTTTTTTTTTTTTTTTTTAATAAACCGTGTACAATGTAATGTTTTAGTATACGGTTTGAAACTTTGAATTTGCGAGTCCTTTATAGAGTTATAAGGGTTATTACATTATCAAGCAAAAATTAAAGTATTTAGGGATTCGGATTTGCGCAGAAGACTAACAATGCTATATGGTGATCGTTCGCAACAGAGACAATCCGCTTCAATAGATATACAATGTAATTCTGTTTTCATAAATTGAAAGAGAAACGAAAAGAAGTCAACTTTTAAACTTCAGTTAGCTTTCTCACAAATTGAACTTGATTTGATCTGTCATGCATGATATCGCTGTGTGTTCTAATAATTCTATGAAATTATTTAATTGGCGTGGTTGTTTTTTATGCAGAATATTACAGGTAAGTATAATTCATTGAAGTTCATAATGTTTGTACATGTGGCGTGTTCGTTATTTTGTATTTTCATTTTTATAATATATCACGTGTCCATTATCTGATTCTGACCACGAAAATAATATGGCGACTGTTTAAATGCGGAGTATGTACTGGAAAACTAATGTCTCCTGCCAGTAAAGACAAACTAATTTACCCGAAAGTATTCAAGCAATCATTTATTCTAATAAGGTTTGTGAATACAAAACGAAGTGAGGAAGGCCTAAGTATTAATTACGATTATTTGTCAGTATAATTATCTGTACTCCACTTCTCAAATGCAGAGAGATTGTAACTGCAAATGTGATGTAAAAAGAAAAAAAAAACACATTAAGCTTAAGCTACAAGTTAATGGTTCTTTGATTATGCTATGGTATTACAAAAGTGACTGAGAATAAGAAGTATATTTATGATACAATTATATTAACCCAACGTGAAGATATCAAGCCTACATCAACCTTTGCTTCTGATACGTATAGTATGTGCAGCATTGGCAAGCGTGATAAGCGATAATTACTGTGCACGCAACGCCTACTGTATAAAGGAAATGTGCCTAATATGGCGGGAATTCAGAATGTTATGGCTGTATACAGCTGCAGTAGAACAGACGCGAAAGCAGTCTTTGATGCTCTGCAACATTACGACCATGTGCGTAATTTGAGGGCTTTTAGTACACGCAAAGTACACGATCTCAATAGACGACCATCGTTAATTAACTTCATTGACTTTTTCTACCGATACTGTCTTTTGAACCCCCGCCTACAATGGGTTCTCAGGTTCTATTTAGGTATTGGTACTTGCTAAACGCATCCTCTTTAGTTTCCATTGACAACAACGTGGGAGGAGAATGGAAGCGATCAACGCCCTCGCTAAAAGACGCTTCTCGTAATACGCATTGCGTGCCTTTTTTTTCTTTCAACTGTTTCCTATTGTTTGTGAGTTAAAAACTTGCGGCAAACTACACCGCAGCCGACACACAACGCGTACCGACTCATTCATGCGGCGGCAGCGGCACGGACACAAACGCACCGAAGTTTACATTCGGGCTGCCGTATTGGTCAGAATCGTCAATGATAGACCTGTCCTGCGATTGGTTAATTATCTTACACGCCCAAGCTATCGCCTTATACGGTAGTGCGTGCGATGGAGCGTAAACGCCGTCGCTAAGCAGGACTGTTGTATTGTTTCGTCCCGTGAAAGAAACTGGTTGTGAGCTTGAACATAGCCTGAACTTTGAGAGCGATTTTCTCCGTTATTTAGAAAATGGACTGACATCATAAGTGTAGTTAATATTCGTTTTTGTGATCTATAGGGATGTCGAAATGAGTTGTATTACATATCAGTGTAAAGCTTAGAGTCTGTAGAATTCGCATATAGGCATAACTACGATTTCATTTTTTGCGACTTTTGACTCATTCCGACGGAGCGCATCACATATGGTAGAAATAAGGTGTTGTATGACATTATTCAAGTTTGATCATTGATTAAGTATTTTATTCTCCTTAAGACACCAGTTGCTTTAGATATTGCTGTTGTAATATTCTGAACATGAATATTACAAGTTAGATTGCTATCTAGGGTCACTCCTAGGAACATGGTTGAATGCTTCTCAGCAATGTTTATATCATCAATATAAATACTTTGAGGAAGGGTGGGTTGGGATTGAAACGTATGAAAGTATATAAAACATGTTTTGTCAATATTCAATGAAAGCTCGTTACTTCTAAGCCATTTCGAGATGTTACTTAGTTCCATATTTAATGTATCAACCAGTGTTACAATATCCTTGTGGGAATAAAAAAAAAAAACGTTGGTGTCGTGTGCAAATAAGATGAAGTTTAAACGAGGAGAGGAATTGATAATATCATTAATGTAAATAAAAAATAAACAATTATGTAAACAATTATAATAAACAATTATGTACAAGTGCTGCATGTAAATCAAACTGCATTTAAGCTGTAGCCATTCTGTATTATTCAATGTATTGCTGATACATTTTGCTGTGCATTGTAAGGCCAATGAAGAAAAGATACTTTGTTAAGAGCTTCTGTTTATGTATATGTACAATATGGCACCCAAACTATAGATGGAATTTGCCAATAACGTAGGTTTTAAGGTAAACAAGCCGGAGCCCCTTCACTGTGTATAATGCCAATGACATCAGAACAATCATCTGATAAATAATTTTTAAAAAGGTCTACCCAGCCTGTTAAGAATTCTCATAATCTCTCCTATATTCTCCTTTCATATTTCAGCTTCAGGTACGTAACTTGTATTATCATTTTGTTTAAAACACTTTCATAGCTCAAAATTTTCCGGTCTTCGCATTCGAATTGTAATCAACCGTAGAGTGCATTTTCTCTGAAAGGATATTTACAATTACGATTAGAATACACAACGTATTTTCATATGATTGTATTTTTTAAATTCTTTCAGCCACGATTACCAATCTGCCTGTACGTCCTTTATCGATTTATCGTGGCTGCCTACTTCCTCTTGGTTTTGATTACTTACTACGTACTCTTGGGAATGATTGTGGGCCCGAAGTTCCTCATTTATTTCGATATTTGGACGTTTCTCACAGCCACGTGCTTTGTTTGCCTTAAATTCTTGAATGCTGCATTGGATTTTGTGAAGAGCAGGATGAATGCAACGCTTGAAGGTAAATACATTTTAAGGTTGGAGTCGAAAGGGGGTAGGGAAGGGGGACGCTAATACTAAACCAACGATAGGGTATCAAAAGAATAGACAGATGTATTCATCTGTTGATGATATGTTTCTCCTCAATGGTTATCCATGGTAGGTTATAGAAACTTACGTGAGGCTTTTCCATGCTTTACCCTCGACAAAGCTTTATTTCGAGACACACTTTCGCAATGTGATGATTTCATTAATTTCAAAGAATTTATGAAACTTATGTTACACTTATGGTCTTTTTAATGATATTCTTTATTTGAATTTCATTCGATATCGACCCATTTTCACAATGGAACTAGTACATGTTTGAACAAAAATGAACAGCTGTATTCTTCTCACTAATCTGCTGCATCACATTCATTTTTAACCTAAAAATAATATCTTATGCAAATCGTACCATGTATACAAAAGTGATATAAAATTCTGCATAAATCTCATGATAGAAAAAACAAATAAGCTATCTTGATCAACTTAATCGAATTAATTCAGTCAAAGATTTTGCTCAAGGATTCAAAATTTTACCGCGTTTCACACAAAGTCAGATACGCTCAAGGATTTTGGACCATGCAGCGAATATTTTCCCCATTGAAAACATCGTTTAACGGTGTCTAGAGTAACTCTCTCGTGCGCATGTTATCTTCCAGGGCTACGATTCGACATTCAGTCGAGATTTTAAACAGAAACGGGATTAATAGTAACAAAGATGAAAAATTTCCTGCGAAACGTAGTACAGCATTTCATCAACGTGCTCACACTTTCTCTAATACAAAATACCTTCTTTCTCTTACGGGTACTTAAAAGTGTAATCAACATTCAGATCGAATCTGAAAATAAAAAGATCAAGCAATGCTGTACTTTTTTTTTGTGGGGGGGGGGTCGCAGTTATTGGGAGAAAGAAATTTTAACCACGTGTTGTTGTTTTTTTCATGCATGTCCATCAAATTGGTAAAACACACACAAAAAAAAACTCATCGATCATCTACGTTTTTGTTGCTTCCCACTACATTACTGATTCTTGCTTCGTGCAACATTATATTGATCAATGAAATCATATCTTTCTCTGTGAAACATCTTTCTTTGTACTTTCAGTTAAATTTCGGTACCAGATTCAATGGCTTCTCTTCTACGTTACCGCCGTTAATTGCATCATTGTATCCATTTTTGACTGGTGGTACTGGTTCTATACAGGAATGGAGGAGCATGACGCGGTAACCAACCTGTTTGTAGTCAGCAGCATTGACTTACCCATTGCCGTCTGTCTGATTGAAATTTTCCTCACCCTGATCGTCGTCCGCTTCGTACACGTTGTCTACCCTCTGTCGTACCTGATCATGCACTTGCTCTTCACTGTCATCTACTGCTCGGCTGGGGGAACAGATATTGTTGGAAGCAACTTCATTTATTTCTTTCTCGACTTCAAAAACCGCCCCGGCATAGCGGCAGCAACCGCGGTGGGTGCGACCTTTGCAGCTTTGTTGGCTCAAGCCATTTTGAAAGGATTGTACGTTCTCCGTGCCCGATGTATGGATAGTAAAAGAACAGAAGTCGCTGTCCTTACAGAGGAGATGTCACCCGTCGAGTTCGAATCAGTGGCCGCGGAGTTTAGAGCCGTATGAAAGAGTACGGCCAACTCGAAAGAAGAAGTCCACCCCCCCCCCCAAAAAAAAAAAGAGTGAAATTCAAAAGAAAGAGAAAAATATTCTTTACAGAATTATACAAAATGACAAAAATCGGATAAGAAATAAGTGAGATATGACATTTCTAAATTGTCACATTCTTTTTTTTCAGAAAACATATCTTGAACACAGCTCACAAACTCTCCAGGTACTATTATCTTTGTCACGAGTGCGAATGTGATGCAATATTCTTAATCCAAAACTTTAAAAGCCAATGCGCAAAAACATTTCAGGGGGTAATTTCTGTGTACATACAGATGGTAGAGTGAAAATAATCAGTAAAAGAAATCCCGGCTGAAGTTAACTAAAAGACGTTATATCTACATGGCGCCAAATATATATATATATATATATATATTCTTCTTTTTTTGCAATCAGATAATCGTTATAGGCCCTTTGCATGGCTCCCATACAGTTAGCTAATCTCTTATTTTATCACTGATCTCTGTAGAAGGTATATGTCACCAAGATCACTGATGACATGTGTTGTCCCTTCGTGAGATTATCCCTCCCTTCATTTGCATGCTTTCTCCTCTTTTTTTTTTTCTTTCCTGAACGTGCTTACTGTCGTAAATTTATTTTTATTGAAGGGGTGGTGAAGTTCCGGCTGAGACGGGGTTTAAAGTTTCCGATGTTTTTCGATGATGATTTTTCAGATAATGAGAAAAGGTTATGCAAAGAATTTAAACGTTATTTCTTGAAAAGAAGTAAAATTGTAACTATGTTGCTTTGTTGTTGTTTTTACAGTTGAGAAATTGATATCTCCCGTCTCTATATTGTGTGCACACTTTATGTAATCATAGCATGATTGATTTCAAGGAATAACTAAATTTCTTGACGCTGCAGCATTTTGAGAAAATGCATAATTGTATATTAATAACAGAACTTATGTGAACCCAAATGTAGAACGCCCTTCCTGCTGAAGGAGAAATTTATTTAGGTTTGACACGTTCAAATTCAGGTTTTGTTTTTTGTTGGAATATTCCGTCGTTACTATAAAAAAGTAAACACAATAGATAACCTTGCTTTCAAGTCCAGTGATTGTCATCATCTTGTCGTTCACAAAACTGTACACGGATCTCATTCTATTAAGCTGTATCTGACATGCTGGATACACATTGTCTTCCTAAGCTCGTTACCCTTTTGTCCCGTGTTGTTTATTTGCTTGGGTTTACATATTGTTGTTTGAACTTTGTCTCCGTTTCTTTGTGTGTGTATGTGTGTGTGTTTGTGTGTGTGTGTGTGTGTTTGTGGGTATGTGTGTGCATGTCTCTGTGTGTGTGTGTGTGTGTGTGTGTCTGTGTGTCTGTGTCATCTTGTAGCATTGCTTTACTTGTACCTCTTTCTCTTTTCTCTTCGTTTATATGGATACATACGCATTCGATATATGATATACGACCTTCTTTTTCTTTTTTTCGTTTTTAGTCAGGGAACTTGCTACATGTAAAAGATCAACTTTTTTATTTGCAAGTTCCATACATATTCCTTTATACTACGTATTGCTATTACAACTCACAGTGATTTCATGAAAATCACAATATTTGTATATTACTTGTAATGATAATTATGCGCATGTATGTGCAGGCAGGCCTATTATACGTTTTATGCTTCTATGCTATTGTATGTATTTGTGTTTGCTTTATACATGAACCAGTTCATTCTCTTGTACAAACTGTAAGTGTTGTTGTTGTTGTTGTTTTTTTTGCCTATTTTTCAATTATTAGGATATGAAAATAAAATTAAACAAAATATTTACAGTATAAATTCATGGCAATCACAAAACTGTCATTGCTCAGTTTCAGTTTACATGTATATGTACGAATGTGAGTATGAGGGTGGAGGGAGAATGGATGTATAAGTGAAGAGTTTGTTCGCAAAAACCGATAAGTCCATTTTTGAAGATTTTGAAGTACGGTCTCTGTCATAAAGTACAAAATAATACCTTTCAAATGATATATTGGTCACTACATAATAAAGGTTTATTTTTGAAGTTATAGTCAAAAGAAGCAAAAATTTTCTTATTATTCTCTTTACTTTTCTTGACCTTTAATCGCAAATATCTCCAATTGGCAAATATGGACTTATCGGTTTTTGCGAACAAACTCTTCAAGTATTATTATTTATATCCATATACCTGATATGCCTGAAGACTTTGGCAGCGAGAGGAGGCAACTCCTTTGGTGCTTATTTGAGATATTTGCAACTTGACGAAGGTGCTGAAAAACAAAGGGGAGTCTATAATAAAATGGGATATTTCCAATCGCTGCAGCTCAAAGAATATTCCTTGTTACGTAACAACTGAGGTATTACTGGAAAACTTTTATTTTGCCCTGATGATGGACTCACTGTAGAATGTTTAGAAAGGTCGCTTAAGTGGTTTTACTTTCCACCATGACCGATCGGTGCCCATCACAGGATGATACTTACGGCAAAATACGTACAAATTTAACGATCACTTAATAGTACATTTGGCAGACAGTGGATGTGTCCTTAACAAAAAAAAAAAAAATGTGCCTACAGATTACTTCACTGATTACTTTACTGACTACCAAAGGTCTCTGTGTAGGAAAATAAAGCTGTGCCTCATACCAAGGAACGGCAACAGCATATTTTATATCGTGATTACAGACATATCAGCCGTTGAAATGAACTGAAAATCGAAGTGAATTAATTTCTCATATTTCACAACAAAACTAAATGCGATGCATATCACTTGACAAAAGGTTATCAAGATCATGAGATTACAATTCGAAGCATGGCTACAAAAAAAATGCGATGATATACAAGCAAAGAAATAAGACGAAATAATAGAAGACAAAATCAAGGTTTTGGTCCACTACGAATAGGAGTGTGAATGAAATACTACGAGACCAATTAAAAACATTAAAGGTACATAATCTTGTCGGCTTAAATGATTGAACATTTTTTTATGTGTTTCATGTTTCAAAAAGCAAGATACGTCATGAGAATAAGGATATGAAATTTATTCAGATATATCGTCGGTGTTACCACGAACCGACGCTATTTCGTTTTTGAGCGAAAATGCAATTCTGAGAAAATCGCGTTTAAAGATCTCACAAGTTTTAGACAACGTTTTCAATGACTTTTCCTGTCTTGTGTGTGAAAATTTTGACAGGGTGATGAGAGTGGAAGTTGTTCTTCCTATCCATAGTGTAATTTTAGTGTGAATTCAAAAGAATTACGATATTTCTGTCTTCAAACTCACTGCGTCGGTTCGTAAATCCATCGTTTCTTGCGCGCACCATAGGTTATGTACTTATAAAGCGCGGGTCTCATGAACCGACGTAAGTTGTATTACGCCGGTTCGTGAGACCCGCGCTGTAGGGCCTGCACAATAGGTAACGTGCAATACGCGTGTATTTACGAACCGTCGCTATTTCATTTTCGTATGTGTTTACATACAAATACTATTAGGGCTATACCTGCTTATCAACAATAACCTTATTAATTGAAATTAATTGTCATGTAATGATTATTGTGATGATTATAATACATTAGGTGATAATTAAGATGATAATATAAGCCAGTTTCTCTTAATTGTTCTAAAAAGCGTGTTGTCCTTGTTTTCATCTTCATTTAGCATTGTTATTAGAGCTGTCGTTGATCGCTCCAAAGATTTCTTTGCCCTCCCCCCTCCTTTTTTGTGTGGATATATTATTCAACACTTTTGCATGTGGACATTTATCATTTGGTAATTAATATGTACTCGGTATACTGTGTTTCATTTTTTTTTTTTTTTTACTTTTTACTGTTTTATTTCTTTACTTTTTTAACTTACTTTCTTTATTTTTCACATAATTTTTAATTCAAATTCAGTTCACTTCTTTCATAATAATTATGAATGTTTGTTCTAAGATGAAGGATACCGCTAAATATAGGGAAAAAGATGTGCCAGTCAGTAATGATTACTTGCATTTACTCATCTTTCATACTCATGCACTCTGTTATTTCTTTCTCTGAAATAATCTATTAATTTCTTTATTTCTTATTATTCCACATTATTTGTGACTTTTACTTTGTCACAATTTTTATCGGTGTCATTATTGTCATTTGGCTTGCATGCGAATTCACTCATAATTCCTCATTTTCCATCTTTCTCTTTCCTGCTCAACAGATTCTTTGATAGCTCCACTTGATCATATAAAAACATAAAACTCATCCTGCATGCACTCTTCGAAACTAATAAACTCCTAAAAATACATAAATATCAAAATTATCAGAATTTCAAGCTTCATTTTAAATATATAACAATGGTCATGTTTTATTATGCCTTTTGCAGCAATATATTGAAGAGGTACATTATGTAATCGAAGAAACATAGGTTCTCAATAAAGTATCAAATTTGAATTATTCAGAGATGAGTAATGACAATGGGAAGGATAACAATTGTGGAAGAGCTCCATAAATCAATAAATATCTAATGGCAAATGGAGATGGAATCAATATTAAAGAATACGCGTAATTCAAGTTCATTATTACATCAGTTCTTGTGTGTTCACAAAAAGAGAAACACAGTTCGAACATGCGCACCAAATCTTACAATTTACATTTACATCTATAGAGTGCGGACGGAACATATACAAAAGAAAGAATAACATTCTCAAATTAATATATCAAGCATAATTATGTATATGAACATAAAAAGATGTTGCTGCATATGCTTGAAGCTTGTGAGTGCTGCAACACACATTATGCTCAGATGGAAACTTGATGTATATCATACAAAAGAGAAGAGGTACTGCATGTACATGTAGTTACACTATTCACAGGACAGTAGAGAAAAAGCAAGAGAGAGAGAGAAGGAAATGGGTGTCTAAAATAGGTCGATGTAAGGAGTGCCAAGCCAATTAAGTCTCTAATAGTTATACATATATGAAAAGGAAACAAATTAATCACAACATAAATGATCGTGCTCATATTAACCAATAATTAGCATCTAAAAATGTGTGTAGAAAGCCCATAATATCAGCCTTTCGCCCCGTAGGCTTGTTACATATGAGAAAAGAGAAATTTTGGCCGACCCCCCCCCCCTCCGAATCCTTAATCCACCAGTACTATAAACACATGTGCTAGCAAATTCACAAGAGGGGTGGGGAAATTCGGCCAAAATTGTGTGTGGTTAAGATAATTAAAAAGAAAGGTCATCGGCAAAACTACGGGGTGGATGCAGACGAATTTTCATGTGATGACTAAAAAAAAAAAAAAAATGCAGCCAAAGGGGGGGGGGGGGGGAAAGGACGGTGGAGAGGGGCCAAGGCTGATTTGACTCCCTTCCCCCCCCCCCCCAAAAAAAAAAAAAAAAAAACACGCCACTGTTTTACAGCACCTTTAAAGGACTCTTAATTTTCTTTTGTAAAAAACAAACGTCTCGAAGTAAAGAATTCCATATTGTACGCGAAATGTAGACCGATACAGTGTATGAAGTGTACATCCCAAGCTATTAAAGAAAAAAAAACAGATTATGAATATTATTTAAAGTAAGAATTTCAGTGCGTTTAATCATCTTTAGTCGAGTTGCAAATGACATGTGCATATTTAATAAGAGCAGTTAACTTCGAAGCGCCCCCAAGCCCTTCTATATTTAATCATTCATGTCTAAAGGTAGTGCTAGGGCATCCCGGTGGTCTAGTGGTTATGGCGCTGGTCTAGTAATCCGGAGGTCGTGGGTTCGAATCCCGCTTGGGCTGCCTGTGATTTTTTTTTTTTCACAGCAGCCCACAAACTGCACACTGCAGTTGCATGTGTTACTACGGATGGAGACAAATGAATAATCTATTATTTTAATATACAATGTTTGACATCCTTTTTGTAATCACTTTCTTTAATTGTACATTTAGAGACATAATGAATTATTATTAAAAGAAATCATATTTCTGTATTTTGTTGTGAGTTTGCATGGGAGAATACACGTATCATAATTTACAATTTTAGTTAAATAAAGAACATCTCATAACAGAACTGTCTAGTGATGGTTGAATGATTATGTCAATTTGTTATAAGTCCTATCAGTTATATGGAGTGCATTTCCCATGCTTATAAGAATCATACGAAACACATTCAAAGTGGGTTGAAGACAACAAAATAATAAATAAAAGAATAAAGGAGAATAGAATGAATTACAGTTTGAGGTGAGTTTGGCATGTCATTAACTGGATTAATATTATCATCTAGCAGAGATGCATATTTGATTATTTGTTGCATTAATTTCATAAAAATACATACATGTATAACATGTCTCAATCAACATTCAGAATGTTTGCAAAATGTAGATGAACATGTATCATGAACATGGTTGAAGATGAAGCTGGAACTTTTTGTTAATGGGTCTATAAGCTACCATTTGTGACTCTCATAAATCTGTTTTCTGTGAAAATTCGTACAGCGAGCGAAAAGTTTCTGATATACACATTTTGACAGTGTGACACATTTGGTTATGCCCCCGACAATTTAGATTGACTCTCGCAATTATCACCGTTTACGAAAAATAAATCAGTGAAGGGCATGTTAATCCTCAGTCGATAACTATTACAACTATGCAATGATTATTCAACCATCTAACTTCATCTGATTACAGCATCATCTGAATATTGCCAATGTGCACTTAGAAATTTATCAAGATGTATCACAAGGTTATGATTACCACACAAAACCTTCAAGATTTATTATCATGAAATACATACCAATGAACACTTAAAGAAAATCTAACATTCCATATCCACATGAAGCTTGCCTTGATATAAATGTCTCTCAGTAGTATTATTAAAGTGTAGCAAAATTGTAATTACGACATCACAGAATGGAATGCATGTTTTCACCTTCAATCTTAGAATCTTCTTTCATGTTTCCACTTTACAATCACATTTTAATGTAGATATACCGTCCTTATGTTGTCGCCCTTCATCCCAAGTTCTCCCTTCTATCCTATCTGTAGATTGTCTTCTTTCCTAAGCCATTGTATTCACATTCCTTGATGATAAGCACGATGCTGTACTTTTTTTCTTCTCTGAAACAGTCCAGCTCTTCGCTACTGCATGGCATCAGTCATGTGAAAGAAAAGACAGAAATTAAGAACTTTCGATTAAAATCAAACATCATGATACAAGATACAACTTTCATTTTGAGAAAAAGAAATCAGCCAACTAAGCTGTAGTTGAAATCATTTTGCTCTATTTATATTAAACATAAAACAAAATGGTATATAGGATCAAAGAATGTCAAAAAATACTGCTGTTCGTCTTTGATGCATATTCAAATTGTCTCGCCTTTTACATATTTTACTGATGCAAGATCTTATGTCTAGCACTTAGTAAGTCTCATGTAGAAATTAAATTATCATTCACATGAATAAATCTACATGTCCTTGTAAATAAGGCATTGCTTTGAAAAAGCTGAATATTACTAACTGCATTTGGGAAACAGTCTACGACAATCAAACTTCTTTATTATCAGAGACTTTAACATCTTGATTAGACCTAGACTCTAATTACCATTGTATTCACATCCGTTGATGATGTACACGACCCTGTACTTTTTCTTTTCTTTTCTGAGACAGTCCAGTTCTTCGCTACTACATGGCACCAGTCATCTGAAAGAAAAGAAAGAAATTAAGAACTTTTGATTAAAATCAAACGTCATGGTACAAGATACAACTTTAATTTTGAGAAGAAAAAAAAAATCAGCCAACAAAACTGAAGTTGAAATTATTTTGCTCTATTTATATTAAACATAAAACAAAATGGTAGGCCTATGCAGGATCAAAGAATGTCAAAATATACTGCTGTTCGTCTTTGATCCATATTCAAATTGTCTCGTCATTTACACATTTTAATGATGCAAGATCTTATGTCTAGCACTTAGTAAGTCTCATGTAGAAATTGAATTATCATTCACATGAATATAAATCTACATGTACTTGTAAACAAGGCATTGCATTGAAGTAGCTGAATATTACTACCTGCATTTGGGAAACAGTCTACGACAATCAAACCTGTTTCTTATCAGAGACTGTATCATCTTAATTAGACCTAGACTCTACATTATCATTCAGCTTTTAAAGGTATTAACAATTCATCTGTAAAACAGTGGCATTGTCATGTGCATCATATTTCTTTGATACTGCACATATTTTCATGAAGTCTGTGCAAGAATGCAAATGAAACATGTCTGCTGTTTGGTATTTATCAAAAAAAAAAAAATCACTAACCCGGAAGTCCTTGGCCTTAGGAATAACACGTGGCGAGTTAGCAGGAATTGACATTAAAGTAGAATAAGAATAGATCTACTAAATAGGTCTTTGCCTCATGAATGTCTGGTCTAATTATAGACTAAGTGAAGTCTAGACCTTTCACTTTTAAGTTACACAGATTTCATATTACTTAGATCTAGACTACATCTACATCTAGACATCTAATACTATTAGATCTTGGCAACTTTTGTCTTTGTGACACGAAATTAACACGTCACGGATGATATTTCGGCGATGTCCAACAGGATGACAGTACCACTATTACTAAATCAGTAAGTTGACATAGATAACTAACATCAACTTGTTAAAGTACGTTAGAGATGGCACCATATACAATAACCGGTGACACTGACACTGACAGATCTAGCGACTACGTTTAGACTAACGTTAAAGAGTGAGACTCGCCATCTCAGTAAGTCGGCCAAAGACAAAGTCAATACAGGGCTAAGTCAGTGTTACTGTTATGTTAGGCCTAACAAACGTTAACGGTTACTCGGTAAGGTTAGGTTTACCAGGACTCAAGAGTCCTGGTTAAATCAGTCGAGGGATATTTCTTAGGAAGTCCTTCGATTCCAAGAATAAAAAGAGTGAAAGAACAAAGGGAAAAAAGGAAAGAAGAAAGGACAAAAGATTATGTTTGGCTGCTGTGGAAATCGACAGCGCCACTGTATCACTATCAATCAAGCGTAAATATATAAACGCCATTTGGTTGGGCCACTTTCACAAGTTTTAGGGGAAAAAAGCCCCACCGCTGTGCTTAGGTACTCCACTCGAACTAACGTTAGACATACACTACACACAGTACGGTACTAGGGCTGAATTCACAAGTATACTTTAACACTGCACTGTACAGGAAAGCCACCTAACCTGTAGAGTACTCGTAGTGTTTAGGTAGTATCACTAGACCACATACTGTCATAGATGACATCTACACCAACGCTGCACACTGGCACTGGTCCGATGGTCCCTGACCAGGAGAAATCACTGTTGGACACTGACCAGTAACTTTCTCAGGAATGGACCAGTAAAGATTTGGGGAAAAAATGGGTCGACTCTACCTACTATTACCACTAGTCTAGATGTAGATCTAGAGCTAGACTACCGGTATGGCTCTGAACTGTGTTAATTTGACTTGGTCTTAGACTTCAGCTGATCTTAGTTTTAGTAACTGGTATTACAAGTCTTAACTTAGACTTAATAGTTAGACTTGAAAGTAAAAGTCTAACATGTCTAACTTTATTCTTT
The DNA here is from genome assembly GCF_964275005.1 of Diadema setosum. Lineage (NCBI taxonomy): Eukaryota > Metazoa > Echinodermata > Echinoidea > Diadematoida > Diadematidae > Diadema > Diadema setosum. The sequence goes on from NW_027307651.1 coordinate 1,007,402, forward strand.
ACTCTTCCTTTGAGTTTTACTGTTAGACTTTTTATTTTTTGTTTGTTTAGTACGCCTACTTTGTCAATCTCATGATTTCATTTTCAACTCAAAAGTCAAGGCTTTTAGTGTCTTCGAGACTTTGAAATCTTGCAATCTGCATGTCTTGCACACAGACGTTACGACTACAGTACTCAGTAGTCTCAGAAGTAACGACATAAGTTGAAAAGAAACAATAAATAATATGATTTGGGATCTAATTTGAAATTGGATGGCGTTTACAGACTAGGCTTCATAAGCATCACGCGATTGAATACATGGGACTACACACTACCGCAATTAATGGTTATGGTAGTCCAACTGAAACTGTTATTTTGAGCATGATTTTAATAGGATTATAGCTTACCATTCACTTCACTCGTGGACAGTGGGCTGGCTTAGGCCGTCATTCATCTTTCAGAAGGTTTGGTTCTCACTCTGAGATCTGGATTAGCGCCAAAACCTAATTCTAGGCCAGTAAGTTGAACAAAGCTCAAAGTAATGCAACTGCGACGGTTCGTAAAACCCGCATTGCTCTTCACCGTAGCAATTCGGGTTTTACGAACCGGCGTATCTTTCGTGCGTCGGTTCGTGAAACTCCTTTTTCTCAATTTCTCGATATTTCGAGTACCGTCGTTTTTTTCTTTCTTTGATAAAATTAAGAATAATTAATTTTGTGATCTAAAATTTTGGGATTTGGTAGAGTTTTGAAAGCACTTTCATTTGGTACCAATATCTCGATTTTGAAAATTTTGACCAAAATCGAAATAGCGTCAGTTCGTGAAAACGCCGACGATATAATATAGTGAACAGCAAATTTACTGACGGAAAATAAAGAAAGGTACCATTATCACCTCAGCTAATAGAAGATAGCTCTTTGGACTCAGGATTGTAAAAAAAAAAGAAAGAAAGATATCAATATCAAACTAAATTTCAATGTGCCAGTTATCTAAAGGATAATGAACGCTTTATTTTCAAAGTATGTAGCGGATGATACAAATTCATTGTCGTACGTTTTTAACACAAAAGACATTACTTTTCCTAATTCATGAAATTCTTCCGTCGAGATGCTTTCATTGCAACTGATAAACAAATTGCCCTGCATCGACGTAAATAAGCACTGAATTGATCAGTGTTTTAGTAGTAGCCATGATAAAAAAAAATCATTGGCGTACATACTCGAGCGGGACTCGAACCCACGACCTCCTGATTACCGGACAGGCGTCATCTCCACTAGACTACCGAGCTTTCGCCCGACAGCAAGTTTTGGTTCTAATCCTTATAGCATGCAGCGGGTACTGCGTAATTATTCAAATTCATGAAATTCTTCCGTCGAGATGCTCTCGTTGCAACTGATTGACAAATTGCCCTGCATCGACGTAAATAAGCACTGAATTGATCAGTGTTTTAGTAGTAGCCATGATAAAAAATCATGGGCGTGCATACTCGAGCGGGACTCGAACCCACGACCTCCTGATCACCGGACAGGCGTCATCTCCACTTACTAGACCACCGAGCTTTCGCCCGACAGCAAGTGTTGCTTCTAGTCCTTTAATATAGCATGCAGCGGGTACTGCGTAATTATTCAAATTCATGAAATTCTTCCGTCGAGATGCTTTCATTTCAACTGATTGACAAATTGCCCTGCATCGACGCAAATAAGCACTGAATTGATCAGTGTTTTAGTAGTAGCCATGATAAAAAATCAGACTTTACTTTGCTCTTAAAGATAGGGAGGGGGTGACTTACGATAAGGAAAATTCCAGATGAAAGAACCATGATACTGGACTTCCTTGTTTGTTTATTTGTGTGAGTTTTTAGAAGAGAACATAAAAAAAACGTTCTCTTGTTTATTGACAATTGATTTTCCTTTAAAATCGTGACACAATTTTCCCGGTATTTGAAAATCACTGAAAAGGCTTTAAAAACATATTGGAATTGGCCATTTGTAACGTATTGGTGAGAATGTATATGGTTATATTTTGTTCTTATTCAAAGGTGGCATTATATTGGCTATGCATGTATAATATTTATGAATATGATATATCTTTAAAAATCTAAGTCTTCAATTAATACAGCTTAAAAGCGGTTTTAATATCCATGGAGATTTCAGCATTCATCTGAGCTTTGATCGAGACACAGTTAGTGGGTGAGAAAAATAGTATCATAGTGAAACAAAATATGATTTATCAATAGAAATCACAAAGGAAATATCAAGATTTTAAGTATCTTTCAGAATGGACAATCATGTAAACTGTTGATTTCTCTTTCAATATTTTAAGATTCCTTTGGAGCAAGCTCATATAGCAAATTTATATTATAATTTATAAATAGGGAATGGTAAAAAATGTCCTTCACAATACCTCGTTCAAAATTAGATATCTTTATGGATTATCAACAAAAATAAAAATGAAAGATAAAATCGTTTCAGATACTTGACTTTTGGAGAAGGTAAACTTCCCGCACCAAACCATCTCACCCCAAATCACTGAAAGTCTATAGTAGGCTCAGAATGTCATTAATTGGTAATTTCTCTTTTTTTTTACTTTACAAATTTACGTGAAAAAAAAAATCAGACAAAAGTTGACGGACTAGCAAAATACTTAGAATCGTTCACGCCGTCTCCTTTCTTCATCTCACAGATTTCAGCTCATGATAAGGAATCATTATATGAAATCATTAAGTTAAAATAAATCTTCCATGGTTAAAGTTAAGTGGATTTCGCATTTCAAAATGCGTTCGAGTATTTGTAATCGAATATTCATATCAGCAGTATTTGAATAGTTTCTTGTAAAGCAATGATGCAATATCAACCAGAACTGTAATTGTCTTTTTTTTATATATTCTAATATATATTTTCATTTTTTTTTTTCATTTCATTTCACAAATTTTAACTTCAATTTCGTCGCGGGATGTCGGGAATAGGCCATCTTACTTTCAAATTCATCTTCCATCGGTCATTTTCAAATAAAGACCATTCAATTTAGTCATTTTGCATACATTTTCGTCATTACGCCGTGGTCACAACTCGCCGTACTTGCAAGTGCGTGCTGTCTACTTGCAAAAACGTGGACAAAACTTGGGGATTCGTACGTAGTAAGTACCGCCTCTGTACGGATTTTGAAGCACGCAGACACGCCGTAGCACTTTTATGTCACGAGGAACTTTCGCTGCGTTCGGGCTACGGATTCACCCTAAGTACGGGCAACGTACGTGCCCTCTAAACTAAACGTGCGTACAACGCACTGACATCGTGCGTCTTCCTACCGTCACTTGCTCGACGGACGGTGCACGTAGCACTTGCGTGTTAAGCACGTGATAAGTGCATAGTCCGTACTTATTCGGCACTTCGTGAGTTCAACTCTTCAACAGAGTACGCAGATCTTACCGAATAAGCACATGCTCCGCACTTACAACGCAAGTTGTGCGCACTGATTTCTGCAAGGCACACATCAAGCCCAGCCGACGGACGAGTGTCATTAATATTTTACGCGTCTCCAAGATGTTGGCAATTAGGTATTCGTACTGTTCTACTTCACCTAGGGGGCAGAAATGCCCTATTGGGATTAATGCCTCGAAAAAAAAATCGTATACACAGAAAAATGATTGTTATATTACATGAAAGAGCTTTTCAAACTCTATCGAATGTTATTGTCATCACAAACCAAAATGTCATGCTGTAGGACCTTTCTGCCTGGCAGGCGATGAGTAATGATTATGGTTATTAAAAAAAAATGTATATATGTATATATATATATATATATATATATATATATATAACATAAGAGACAGTCAAAAACTGCTTGAAGAAGAGAAATCTTGATCTCTGAGTGGTCAGTGCATGAAGTGACCAGGTTTTTGGAGTTCTGAAAATGTTACATTCAAGAGTTGCACAAGCTTGGTTAAAATGCATTGGTCATCACTGTTTTTGTAGAGCAGTGATAAAGTCAGTACAATTTCAGTTAAGCTGAAATTGAGAATGTGTATATTTTGAAATCATGAAGCTATGATAGCATTTCCAAATGTGTAGCTTAGTCATAATAAATTAATTTTTTAACCAATTTGGTCTCGTTGTTATATCCCTATACTTCTGAATCGAGACTAACAGCTATACATAAAAGAGCACTGTCTTCTGTATGTTCCCGGGTGTTCTGTTGTAAACGCGGGGCGCTTTGTCTTTATTCTGGCCTGGCCCATGGACTTGCAAACGTGACACCTTCAGACTCAGAAAAAAAAAAACACACACACACACACCATAGGCCTACATTCATCGTTCCAGCAATATGCTGTTAATCTAGCTCAATATAGCTCAATATAGCTCGGATATTCTTACGAATTGGCACATAATAGTCCTGAACACTTGCGGAGAGTTGCGGATATTTTTGGATAGTTACGGATAGTTACAGATTGTTATTAATAATTATGCACAATTTGGTTTTCTCTTACGATTCCTGCTAAGTCAGTGTATTATGACAGCAAGGTTATCACATTTTGGACTGTCTTACATTGTACACTGGGGAAGACTGAAATTGAATTACGTAAAAGTTGTGAAAAAAAGTAATCCTTTAACTTGCTTTACAATAATAAAAGATATATGAAATTTTGAACTTGAAGTTTTAATTATGTTTGTGCAACTCAAATATGAATAAACGTCATAAATGTAAAGAATATTATGTGTGACCGTGCATCACAAAACGAACAAAAAGTCGCACACACTGATTTTGTGTGTGGACTGAAAATAGGTGAAATGGGTCAACCGAGCCGATCTTGACTTGGCTACCCTGGGTAAATAAGGCCTTATCATTATCATTATTATTATTATTATTATTATTATTATTATTATTATTATTATTATTATTATTATCATTATTATTATTACTATTACTATTATTATTATCATTATTATTAATTTCAGTTTAATCTGATAATCCCCTCATTGTTGTTACTCCGGTGGTTTCCATCCTGTTTTTTGTCCCATTCATCGCACAACCAGCACGGCTTGATAAAGATTAAGCGCTTGAATAGACACTGTACTTCAGAGCCTCTTTTCTCAGTTTACACTTTTTCTGAGTGTGTACATTCTTTCCACTATTTAGATAGGTTAGGAGAGTCCATTTGATTTGAGTAATGCATCATTTTAAAGCTTAAAGTCTGCTCTTTCAGAATATGCTCTCAACTAAAATTTCATGTGTGGCGACTTTTTGTGTGTTTTGTGGTGCAGGGTCACATATAACATCACTATACCACAAATAAAATACAATGTAGATCGAAAAGTTAAACATTAGAGTAAGAAAATATTACTTGCAGTCATGGAATAGACAAACTGTGGGTACACTGTCGTTGTTCAGCGATATTCATGACTTACTGGGTTATGTTAAGGAGATATTTATGATAAAGCAATGCTTATTAAATTTACAGAAAAAAAAAGACATCAAAACTTTCAAACACCCCTCCCACACCCAAGTTCAATATCAAGTCATCTCTTGAAGTAATGTATTTTCTGTTTGAATTTCTTGTATGCATGTCATTCTGTAATGCGCAGTAGAGTAAATTATTATAGTAGCTGCGCAATATAAATGTCCTTTATTATTAGTAGTATTATTATTATTATTATTATTATTATTATAAAAAAAATGTAATACACATTCGATGGAGCGTAAAGTGCATGGGTAAGACTATAGAGAAATACTAAATTCGTTCTCATTTTATATAGTTGCCCCTGTCCCACACCTTCCCCGGCCAGAAAAGTAAATAAAATGCTATCACCCCATCCCCTACCCAAAATATTGTTTTTTTCGAAAAATATACATTCGAAGAGTACAAGAAAAAAAGTTCAGCACCAAGAGTCAACCGATGTCATGAGTATACATGGTATATGGGTGCCACTTAAAATGACCATTAATTGTCGGAGAAATTTCATAATTTGACCATGCAGTTCTGCCTCTCCACCGCTCCGACTGTGTTGCAGCATTCCTTCAGGTAAAGGCGCTGCAGCTTGGCAACAGGAGTAGTGTGCCTTCCTACGAGTCTCTGTGTTCCCATGCGAGTGGAAAACGGAAAACGTAGAAGGACGTAATTGTCCGCAACATCCGTAGCTGTCCGTAAATATCCGTGAGCGGACGAAACTGTTGTGATACGTTAACTTGCGGTTAATTTCGGATACTTACGGTGGACGTAAGCGAACGCAAACGGACGGAAGGCAAATTTTTTTACGGATGGTCTGCGTCCAAGCCACGGGTAGTTACGTTCAGTTACGGATAGTTACGTTTGGTTACGGTTACTTGCGTAAGTTTGCGTCCGTGGCGTCCCTCTGCGAAATTTTGAACATTTCAAAATTTCGCAGGTTCGGCGACGTCATTTTGCGTTTCTTTACGGATGAGTTACGGACAGTTACGTCTACATACGTCCCTGCGGATGCCTGCGTCCACGCTGCGTCCCCCTGCGTCCACTCATTCGTATCCATCCGCGGCGGACGTAATCCATCGTAAAGCACTGTGTGACTGGGGCATTACCACGTGCACAACGTACGATGCACGTAACCCCTCACGGCCAGGCGTGGCGTGCGGGCCACGTACTTAACACCCTGCGCAATCGTGAGAGTGTCGTGCGTTGACGTACTTCCTCCCTACTCTAGTCACTCCCTCCCCACGTTTTCAGAAAAAACGTGAATGCCGTGGCGTCCGCCAAAAACGTACGGACTAAAAGCACGCACGGCGAGTTGTGACCAGGGCTTAAAAGTCGTCAGTCTCACTCGCAGCAACTCAAAACAGCAGGATCGATTTCGTCTTTTGTCAGTCATCTTCGTTAAATTTTCATTCATATTCGTCTCATGTCGCTATCCGATGTGATTTCCCCGTCATTCATGTTTTTTTTTTTTTCTGTAACCGTTCACATTTTACATTCATGAATTTGACATACACACAAGTTCCCCCCACACACACACAAGCAATCTGAGTACACACTAATACAAACAGACGTACGTCTCGCACACGAAAACACACTGACAAATGATTTCTAGGCAAACATGATTAAAGACAAAATTTTATGTGTAGAATTTTAGCCTGTTTAATGTCAAAGAATAGAAAACATAATTATGTTTGCTGCTTTCCAGGGTAAAAAGTTTAAAATTTGCTTCATGCATTATGATGCGAAAACCTGAAAATTACGAGTTAAAGTTCAAAAGATGACACTGACATACTGTCCTGGGTTATGACTTTTGACTGTGGTTTATCCTTCAATCTCCTGTCGTGCAATAATGTGCAACGGTACAATTTACCAGAGAAAGTAAAAATATGTCGGCTTAAAGTTGGTTCACCCTCAAAATAAAGATTAGACAACATCTGGCCAATTTGAATGAAAAATTCATGAAATTGTGTGAACAAAACCGAATTTGATCTTCACATTCTGCGATCCGTCAGCAGGAGGGATGAATTGAATGACAATTGACGATTTTGAATGCCATGTCTTCGAAAATGTTTGACGAAATACGAATTACAATGACAATTGACGAAATTGAAGTTAAGATTTGCGTTTCACGTGCTTCTCGGGACGAAATTGAATAATAGATCTTTGAAATTGAATGACAAATATGCGAAAATGGATGGGAAAACCTATATTATTTCTCTCTTTCGCTTTCTTTCAGCCGAGAATTTCTGTTATGTTGTACGCCCTCTATCGGTTTGCACTCGCCGCTTATTTCTTCGCTCTTTTGGTAACTTATCTCGTTCTTGGAGCGAAGACATTTGAACATATGCTGTCGCCACGTGTTACGTCTGCTTTGCCGTCTATAATGTCGTGATAGACTTCACGAAGAGTAGGAAAAGTGCAGCTCTTGAAGGTAATGGTATCATTTATTTAAGGTTCAAAAACTGTAGATGTATTTGCAAACAAATTGATTTAAACGCTTTGGAGAAAACAACATTTGCTATGCTCAACTTTTTTAATTTGTCACCAAAGGGGTTTTGTTTGTTTGTCTTTGTGTTTGTGTGTGTGCTTGTGTGTGCGTTTGTGTGTGCATGGTATTAATTGCCGTCTGACATTTGTTGTTTAGCATTGTTATTCTCTCTTTGTTTCTAAATCTCTCGTATTTTCAGAAAAAAAAAAATTCGGTACCAGATTCAGTGGCTTCTCTTTAACCTCTCCGCCGGCCCTTCCATCATCGTTACAGCCACTCGCGAGGGGTCACATACCATTGCTACGTCAGAAAAGGTAACGACCTTGCTTTACGTCAGCATCTTTTACTTCGCCACCGTCGTCAGCCTCATTGAAATCTTTCTCACCCTGATCGTCGCCCGTCTCGTGCACGTCGTGTACCCGCTCTCGTTCCTGATCGTGTACTTACTCTTCGCTGCCATCTACTGGGCGGTTGGAGGAACGGACCCGTTCGGAAATCCCTTCATCTATTATTTCCCCGACTTCGGAAACTACCTCGGCGTTGCGGCAGATATAGTGATAGGGGTGACCATGGCATCGCAGATAGACATTTTAAAAGGGTTGTATATAGATCCACCTTGTCGTATATATGAACAGAAGTAGAATGGAAGCCCTTCCTGCTACGGAAGGTTTGGGACCCGTCGAGCTCAAGACACAAACGACCTAGCTCAGAGTCTTTCATTACAACAATTAGCTTTCTTAAATGATTATCCACTATAGAGCACGAAATTTTAGATGAACAGATGACTTAGATTATGAATGACAAACTGTGAAACTACAAATCCGGACATGCCACGTCGTGAATATGGCAAAAAAATGGCCACAAATACGCCTTTTCTAAAATATTCCATACACCCGAATATCTTCGATTATTTGACAAAAGTGTGATTTGTAGTTAACTGTTTGCCGATAATTAACCGGTGGTGGCATTCAGGCTCCCAACAACTTGAATTTTAATAGACTGCGCCACACACGACCTCGTACAAGTCGTATGATGAATATTATCGGCTACTTTTAATGGACTGCCTTGCCCTTATGCTTGTCGGTTTACTTTCAAAATTGGAATTTGTTGTGGTCTAAGATTACATTCAGAAGTGCTGCGTCATTACTTATTTCTTTAACTGTATGACGACCACTTCGTATAAGTTTTGGTTGAATGGAAAAAAAAATTATCCCGAAATGCATGAAGTTATTCCCAAGCAACATGTGGTCTTTACAAGACCTAGTTCATTCCTCAGCATTCATGTTCTCATTGTAATAAGTTTAGTTTGACAAGACATTCATATTCGTCCTCCGTAATTTTCACACCCAAGAATTTCAGGACCTACAATGTTACCAGCTATCTTTTATGAAAACCTCCTTATTTTTGTTGCCTCTTTGAAACACCGTACTTTTTGATAAACATGACCATCAACATTTGCGTTCCTATTTTTCCATGTTTTGTACCGTGCGATCAACAGTCATGGGCTTATAATTCCCATTCTTATTTGTTGTCCTAATCTCTCAAAGAATTTGTTATTCGTTTTATAAGATTAGAAATATGAACATAAATTGAGTAGAAAAATTTAAAATTCGACATCTGGCCATATAAGGTCCTCTTTAAGGTCTTATACACAGTTCACGAAAAACTGTTTATTAAAAAGAATTGTATCAAGAAATATTTGGGTCGATTGAAATAAATTTTTGAGAGGATTATTCAGTTATGCATACGTTTACCAAAATATCTATTTACGGGGCAATGATTCAAGAATTCTTTCCTCATCCCCTCCAAAAAAACTACTCGTTGCTTATTCTCACCTGTTTTTATTGGCAAATTAAGAAATTCGTATTGAGAAAGTACAATTCACATACTGTTATTACCCGTATCTTGGACATTCTTGTTTTCTTCTTCCTCGTTTTCTTTTCTTTCTTTTCTCTTTTGTTCTTCCTTTGCTTCGTTTTTCTCTTTCTCTTCCTTCCTTTCTTCTTTCTTCTTTATTCCGACATAGTCGCCACCTTCAAATGGGCGCCAGTATAGATGATTTCACCTAGAGTCCGCCAATTGTATCAGCTATCAGAATATCTACTGTAATTACTTCAATGATGCCACTGCAATTATTGTATAATTCCATGTCTCAGCTTCGTATAATTTTTAGTGTCTGTAATCTCTTTGATACTTAATCAATGCCTGTCAATATAATAGCATTCATTTCAAAAGACTAATGATTGAATGCAGCCTGCTAACTTACTTTTATGTAGACATCATCGTGCTGATGTTCTCTATATTCCTTCTGTACGCCAACATTTCTGTTCCATTAACCCTTTTTGTTTCTACTGTAGAAATCCTCACGCGGTAAGAGTATTCGGTTATATTCCATTATTTATGTACTTTTAATACATTGATAATTGAATTTAATAAATCCATAAAAAATCGAAATCTTTTCTGACTTATTAGAACGTGAAATTCGTGCCAAGAGTCAATCGATGTGTATTTTTTAAGATAAAATTTATTCCTACTGAATGCTTCTGACCATTAAGTAGCATAAGCAAGTGACTCTATGCTAGGCCCTTTCGCTTGTTAGTTTCTTTGTCTCACACCCAATTCAAGTTTGTCTCACACTCAACTCAAAATTTAAACACTTAAACGACTCACTACCGCACCGTCATGACCGCAGGAGATTATTCGACACATACCTTTTGCCTCCATGCTAACACCTTGCACGTTTGGAGGTTGGAAGGTCAGGATAAGAAAATCATTTCTTACAATAACGAGAGGAGTAAACTGATAGTCTTCGATGTCCACATGAGGATCAAAGGTCAGACGACATATTGTTTCCTCTCTACATAATGCTTCATGATATCAACTTCTGATTAAAAATAAAAAGACTGATACACGAGTCACGAATCAACGTGTGATTAGCGTAAACGCGGTTCGTTCGTGAGAGGGTTAGGCTAACGATTAGAAGAAAAAAAAAATGCGAATGTCTCTGTCAATACCTCAAACACTTAAACAAAAGATTACATTAAATTCTTGGAGAAAATAATAATAATAAAGCACAAACTGTCAATTTTCCGATATATTATCACGCAGCAAAAGAGAAATAATCCTCGCCCTTTTAATGTTAACATCTTTGTGGGAGTGATTTGTCTGTATTACACCATTGTAATTACGATCCCTTTGATAGATAAAGCCATACTGCGGGCTTCTTTTTCGTTTGCTCAGTCAACCTATCAGTACATGAACATGCACGTGTACATGACTCTGCATAATGTCTCCACGAATCTCGTTAAAAAAAGTATCACCACACGCAATTAACCATTATCGCAGTAAAAAAATCGCTGTTTATGATGACGTCGGACGGTTGCCAAGTATCAGGTAACTCATCACCGACGTGCAGACAACCATGAATGGTAAAGATGGTAGACCTGCTGGTGTGTTTGAAGATCCTTGTTATGGAGCGGCGTGAAGCTCTCTACAATAAAAAATAAAAAAGAGGTTGATCAGATTGAATTCTCCCCCTGAACATTGCTTTTCAAGATGAAGTTTAAGGCACTATTAACGGTAAGAGAATGATTTCGAACAATCGCCAAAAATTACTGACGACAGTTTGGCGATTCTTATCGTCGTGCACGTGGTTTTTCCAGATCTCTGCTTGATCTCTACATTCTCTTCACTGTTATCTATTGGGCAGCTGGGGGAACCGATCCGTTTGGATACTCCTTTGTTTCCTACTTTCTCAACTTCGGAAACTTTCCCGTTGTTTCGGCCGCATACATGGTCTTTAGGACCTTGGCAGTAAAGCTGATTCAGGCTATATTATATTGAAGGGATTTTACGTCCTCCGAAAGTAGAGGATGAACCTCTCGAGCTAGAAGCCCTGACCGCGTAGCTGTCACGCTATAGTGCTCTAACCGTTCTCAAACTGTTCATTTGTGCAATGGAAACCTGCTCAATGCATATACCGCTGCAAATTATGACCATATAGCTCAGTACTCACTACTAAGACAGTATTGTTGTTGTAATTGCCTAATTGATCGATAAGTACAAATTATGTACACACGAACTACGATGATCTCCAAGTCCTTAAAACAATGGTTCAATTATTCCTTACATTTTCAACGCGAGTTATTACGAGCTACTAACAATCAACGGAGTCTGTAGAAATCTTTCTGCCCAAATTCAAATCACATTATAATAATCTTGCTCGGGGAAACGCCCGTCATTATATGATTGACAAAATTAGTGGTATTTATTGCAACAAAAATAACTAAAAGAGGCATTGAGAATTATATGTTATTTGCAACTATGTGGTCATCCTAATCCCTTGTCTTTTTTTTTAAATAACAAAATTCTTAAGGTTAAAGATTTAGATTTTTATGAATGAAGACAATTTCTGACAATGTTTGATTTTTAAGGAAGAGTTTGTAGCAAAAAGTATGCAATGGTGTTTTTCGTAAAAATACCAGTGATGAATAACGTACTAGACGCTCTACATTTCTACAAACATTTCTTTACAAAGACAGGAATCAATCAAGTGAGGACTTAAGAATACAAAGTCATGCTGCATTTAAACGAAATTAAGGAAGTTTCATTTGCTTGTATAATACTGTTTGACTAATATTTTTGAAAAGTTTACTCGTATACGCTTTTGATGTCAATAACTGTGTCCATGCCAGTGAATACATTGTCTGGTAATTGTTATGTATAATGTGCTACGGAATACTGCTTCCTCTCCTGTAATAGTTTTTTTTTTTTGTCTTTCTCTGATTGCCCTTTCCTGATGTCTTCGATGTCTTTGTGTGTGTGTGTGTGTGTGTGTGTGCGTGTGCATTTGTCTCTTTGTGAATATGACTTTGATATAATGAAATGAAATTTTCGGATAACGAATGAGAAATGATTTTGTGTCTTTTATGTGCACATTTATGTGTGTTCATTTGGTTCTACGATCATCGTACAAATTTTTACCTTTATTAGCTAGTTAAACTGAATCTAGATGATGCAATTCCTGCATCCAAAAACTTTCCTAGCAAGCTCAAGTATTTGCTTGTTGCCAGCAAACAATTTCTTATAGATGAAGCACGGAGATACTAAACTGTAGATTCATGGATAAATAATTTCCTTAAAACCGTTAAACAAACGATTTGCTTTTTCTTGCTAATTTCTTCAAGATCCGTTTGACAAGGTTGAGTTCAGTGGAGTTTGTGCTTATCAAACTGGGACGTTCTTGTTTACACAATTATGATGTTCATGTTCGAAGAGAGAAGTCAATGCTGTACAGGAATAGAATGGATTGAGGAGAAATTGCTTCTTAGACGTTAGACACAAGAATTTGTTTCTTTTCATTAAACAAGGAGAGTGTTCAGTTGATAGTATTATACTGAAGATGTGATGAGAAAAGGGAAGGATGTCAGACATCGGTGGAGAGCATGGCGGCCAAATTCCACACGACCTGGAGGAACCGGGCTCCCATAAAAGATGAGAATCACACAGTGTTGTGTGAGTGTGTGTGTGTGTGTGCGTGTGTGTGTGTGTGTGTGTGTTCACTGCATGCACAAGTAAGAAAAATACAGCTGCTTCTTTTTGTTCAGACTGTGTTCATTGTGAAAATTATGCTAATATAAAATGAAATTCCAGTAAAGAATCATGAAAAGTGAATGTTCATGGATGTGTTTTCAGTTACTCCAGGTGTTTAAAATGAAAAAAGAGATAGAAATGAAATAGCGGTTAAAAGAGAAATAACTGGAATGCAACTGTACAAGGTGTGCGTAGTGCATGTTTGCGTGTACATGTACGTGTCATGTGTGCACTTATGAGTGTTCATCATGCTATATTACTCTGTCAAGGAATACATTTTCATCGCATTTCAAGTGCATCGTATCAAACCTTTCTTTGTTAGCAATTATTGCTTGTTAAGTGCAAGCAAACTGGTTCGAGTGCAGGCAAAATGTTATATGGATTAAAACAATCGCTTGAACTTGATCTTTCGCTTGAAAAGTTTGTGCTTGTGCTTGAAGACTTGTATTTTCAATGCACACGGCCCATTTTTACGGTATGATAAGCGCCGGTAAACTGGCACCATTTTATTCATCATAAAAACAATGATGGATTCTTTTTTATGCTTATTTCTAGGTTGCACGTAGACCCTCGAAATACATAAACTCTCAAGACTGACATTTCAGTTCGACATTTGGCTGTGGAAAAAAAAAAAGCTCAAGAGAAACCTTTCACCTCTCACATACGAACAAACAGAACCTTTATCGCCTAGTATTGGACCTTGAACTACATGTATTGTGCAACGGATAAGTTTTACACCACATACCTTGCGAGATACGCAGACTTAGACAAACAGAACAAATGGGTGGGTCATGGGAAAGCTTCATAATATTATCTGTCCCCATCACACTAGCTCTTTTTACAAAGGAATGGCGATTGTCTCGAAAGGGTGTATTGCATAGTGCTCCTAAATCGCCGGTTTCCTGTGAGAGCTGTGACAACTGTAATCATTTGACAGGCTTGACGATCAAAACTTTTTTTTTTGCATTGTTGTATAGAAATTGTCTCAGTCCATATCTACCTATGATGGATAAAGGATCTGTCCTCGTTCTCCTATCAACATTGACTGCTTGTGTGTTCTATGGCCCCACTGCAGAAGGTAACTAAGATTTTGATTCCATGAACCTGCACTCATATCAGTTTGTTGTTATCAGGTCTCAACATAGTATTTTCACAGAAAGGTGTATGCTGTTAAAAGTCTGAGTTGAGTTTGAGTCTGAGTTTGAGTTTATTAACAACAACATACTGTACATTCACTTGAGAGTATGAACACATAAGGTACATACTTGCATGCAGGGACGTAGACAGCGGGAGAGGGGGAGGGGGTTGGAATGCATCCCCCCCCCCCCTACCAGATCACACGATGGGGGATGATATAAACAATCATCCCCTTCCCCCAGGTTTCGGGGATTTTTTTTTCTTATTAGTGGTATTATTTTTATCATGTATTATGGCTATCACTCTTCCTTTTTTTTTATATCATTATAGGTTTTATCATTAATTTTGTTATGTTATTATCATAATATAATGATCTTTGGCATCTTCGTCATCGTCACATTTTTGTTATTTCCATATTTTTGATCACTACAACTTTCTTCTGCATCTAATGGGACGATGTCATAAAATGTCTATTAAGAGACATATGCAACGAGGATGGGGTAAATGCATAAATTATTACTTTTATTGTTATTATTACTGCTGCATTGTGTCTGGTAATCTTGATACTGGCACACAGTAGGCGAGCGCCTAAGTTCAGGTCAGCGCTTGCGCTTTATAAACAACATTGCACAAATCCTGAACCGCTCGCTAACCATATTACACAATATTTATTTTTCTTGCTTTTTAAACTAAAAACTTTCTCAAAACTCCATTAAGAAGTGCACCAGATAGTTGGATGTTAATTCTAACGTTATTCAAAAACTCCCTCATGAAGGAGGGGGAACTCCATCCCACACCTTCCGTCTGCTAGTTCTACCGCGATAAACTATAAGTACACGGTAACAAGACGCACATGCATATACGTCTAAACATATCACAATCTGCAATTTTATCTAGTCATTCGTGTCCGAATGCTATTATAGTTGTTTCTCATGCATTTAATTTAAAACTTTCTTAATATTCTCAAAAATTATGCACCAGATCATTGAATTTCAGTTCTAAATATATGCAAAAGCTCTGTCGTGTGGGAGGGGGATACCCCCTCAAACACTTCCCCTGTCCTTGTGTCCATCTCAAAAGACACAGTGAAAGAATCACACCCGTATGAAAAGGTTAAAGACACCAAAGATTATAGCCACTCACACTGCTTGAATATTTATTTTGTTTACTTATAATTTAACGTTTTCAATGTATCCCCTTTAAAAAGTGAGCATTATATTGTTGAGTTATTTCAGTTTTAAAAAAACAAAAACTCCACACCCTCCCCTTTAGTCCAGTTCCTGTAGACGTAGTACACAAGGAAGACACACACGCGTATGACAGATACCACAATTAAGCCATTCCTAATGTTCTTGAATATTGATTTTGTTTCCTACATTTCGACCAAAAATTTCCTCCAAACTGTGCACCACATAGTTATACCGGGTGTCCCAAGAAAAGCGGAACGGTGGATTTTCAGTACCTTGCGTTCTAAAAGTGATATATTTGTTGACATCATTAAAAAGAGCATCTTCCGCAGAAGACCATGAAACCAAAATCATTTAATATGGTTCAGTACTTTTTATTCTATAATAAAAATAGATGATTATATAATTATAATTATATAACTATAATTTCTATAAATGCAGTCATTTTCAAATTTCGCCAGATTTTTGTGATCCATACAGTGAATATTGTGCAAGCTCGGTGATCCATGTTAACAAGAGATTTCACATTGAGCGCGGGCCAGGAAAAAAGCAGTGTGTGTGTGTGTGCGTGTCTGTGTGTAATGTGCGTGTGTGTGTGTGTGTGTGTGTGTGTGCGCGCGCGCTCGCGGCCAATATGAAAGCTGTATCTTTTGTTGACATGGATCAACGAGCTTAAACAATTCACCGTATGGAACGCGTGTCGCACCGAAATCGTTATGTCATAAGTCGTTAAAAATTGAAAATGACTGCATTTACCGAAATTGGCGTAGAATAAAAAGTACCGAACCAAATTTAATGAGTTTGGTATCATGGTCTTCTGCGGAAGATGCTCTTTCTAATGACGTCAAAAAATATATCACTTTTAGAACGCAAGGTACTGTAAATCCACCGTTCCGCTTTTTTTTTTGGGACACCCGGTATTTTAGTGCTAACAATCCTAAATCTCCAACACCCTCCCCAGCTCGTTCTTTTCGCCTCCTAGCTAATAGTGTTCCTCACGAATAATCCCCCCCCCCCAAAAAAAAAAAAAAAAACTGGATTACCACGTTTCCTACGTATGGTCATGTGTGTGTATGTGTGTGCGTGCGTGTGTGTGTGTGTGTGTGTGGGTGTTAGAAGTACTCCCACAATGTTCCTATTGCTAGTCTGTGTGTGAGTGTTTGCGTGCGGTTATTGGAACAAATATTGTGATCGCCTCTTTTGATCGCAAGTCATCCCCCCCCCCCCCCCGGTCTGAGGTCTAGGACCTGTCTACGCCACTGCATGAGCACGTATGATGATACAATAATTACAACAAACAAAGATTTATGTACACTATAGATACATGCAGACATAATCATAATACATTATATATTTACTTGATTGTTAAAAAAAAAGAAATTAAAGGCGAAATAAATGTTACCGCAATTGCAAGTTGAGAATCGTTCTCCAATACCGTGCTAGTAATATTCTACATTGGAAAAAACCCTAAAAATACATGTCATACAAAAAAAAAAAATGTAAATTTAGTTCACAATTGACTTTATCATCAATCTTTAATAAATAAAATCTTAAATTTTTACAAAATGAAAACTTTGTTGTTGCTTCTCGAATACTTTGCGGCATACGATTCCGTAAACTTTGCCCTTGTAAAGGAAATAGAATGTGATTGGGTTGTTCTACATTCAGGGAGTCTTAGCAGGGAGTAGACTTTGCCTCATGGTTCTATAGGTATGATTTATCATATCGTAATATTGGATTAAATAATGTTATAAATACCCTTTGTGTTAATCGCATACAAATGTTGATATGCAAATTAATGAAGATTATTACCATCCACTTCTTTTAGACTGGTGAATAGTAGCTTAGAACTGGTGTAAATTGGAGAAAATATATGCTCTTATGAGCATTTTCTCTGAGAGAAATAATTGTTACAATGTAGTTGTAACCACTTCTCCGAACTTCAGTCCCCCAAATTACATGTGATTGTATAAAGAATTCATACAAAAGCATGATAATATTGATTTTGGTTTTCCACAAGAAAGATGTGACACAAGTCCATCTTTGACTGCGTCAGCCTCTAGATACACCTTCAATTGCAATTGATTGTCTTGGTCTTTTTATTACCATATACATATATATATTTTCAAATCAATAGTTCTGAGAGAACAGACTTTAAATTTTGAAAATGGTGTACAATTCAGTTCAAATGGACTCTCCTATATAGCCTATATTAATATTGGAAAGAGGGCAGACACTCTGGAAAGTGTGAACTGAAAAAAGAGACTCCGAATTTTAGGGTTTACATATTCGAGCGCTTAATCTTACCAAGCCGGCTAGCTATGCAATGAACGGGACAAAAAAAAAAAAAAAAAAAAAAAAAGATGTAAAACACCATAGCAAGAACAATGGAGGAATTATCAAATTATTTAAAGCTGAAATTGTTCATGCTCTACTAGCTTATTATGTTAATGCCTAATGCAAATTTTCAAGGCAGTAGCATTATTGTTTCACATGTTATTAGAATTGAAAGTAAAGAGTAAGTAAGGATTTTTAAGAAATGAAAAGAGCCTTTAAAAGACATACCTTATCATACTATTCTACAAAAAAAGTGTCGTAGAAAAACTGCTACAGGCACAATTTTTCATTTGTTGTAGATCCTAAATTGACAAATAACAGAAAAGAGTAGTTCTTTCTGAAAAGATAAAAGAAAAACTCTAGATTGACGAAGTTGATCCATTTCACCCTCATTGAGTCCTCGCATAAATTCAAGTGGTGGGATTTGTTGTTGTTGTTGTTGTTGTTGTTGTTGTTGTTGTTATTGTTGCTGGTAGAGTGGTGATACACTGTAGGTCACATAGTACAAACAGTGTGGGTCCCAGGACTGAGACCCTTGAGGAACACTTACTCCATATATGATCCGTCTACTACTGGATATTTCATCCTTATAACATATTACCACTGCAACACAATGCCTCTCATGTCGTGGTGTTTTAATTTTTCTGAGAGGATGCTATGATTTGTCTTGTCATTTTTTTCTTTCAATCTATGAATATGCCAAGGGATATTTCACCTTAATCAATTGACAGTAATAAAATATTCACCAAATTAGTCAGTGATAAGTTTTTACTGTATCTCTTCCGAAGCCATACTGTTGTCTATACATAATATCATTAGTCGCCAGAAAATCCACTGGACGCCAAGCACAAATTCTCAAAGAATTTCGAAATAACCGGAAAAACTGAAATAGATCTATAATCACCTGGGTTCAGTCTTCGACCTCTTTTTACACAAAGGTGTGACTTCTGCTATTTTAAGGAAATCTGGACATTTGCCCAGTTTTAATGATATCAAAATCAAATACTTAAGTCAATGGATAAACTATGAAAAATGATTCACAGAAAAAAGAAAACATGCATGTAATTACCATCTACGTGTTTGACGTAATACCTGTTAACTCATTCCAGTTAGTGCCAAAAAATTGGCTGTTTCTTTTTTTTTTTCTTTTTGGTTGTTGGCGTTCTATATATATAAATGATATGAAATCGATATATTAGCAGTGTATTTAGTGATAAATGCTAATAATGTTTTAAATGATTCATAAGCTTCATCGTTTAGAAAGACAGACCAGTCTATGTGAAGATTAGGAGATAATGCTACACGCTGTATCTGCAGTCAGATTTCAGATCTGCGTGTCGAAAGTTGTCATAACATTTTGAAAACAGCATGAGTAAAAGAATAAAAAATAAATAAATAAGAAATGAAACTATCTCTAAGATCAGATGAAACTCTGCCCAACTATTGTACATCTTATGGAATATATCCAAGGCCTACACAAATACGGAGGATCAAAAGTCTTAGAAATTGTGAGTGAATAATAATATATAAACTGTTTTGGCTAGTGGATACAAGGCAGTGCATTTTAAATCTTAAAATCAGACAATATAGAAAAGCATATAGAGCAGAGCACAGTTTTGCTTCTTCGTTTCACTATGTCGAAAATAAAATGATTCAAGATATCATGCTATTCAATTTAAATCTTGGTCCAATAAGTCTCATGAAATATTTATGTATACTTAAGCTCTAAAAATAGTTTATAGAACTTCAAACAAAAATGACTGGCTGACCATACCAGCCAAAGAGAAAACGATCATGGCAGGCCTCCGATTAAAATGTCAAAAGGAAACAAAATTGAAGAATAAAAAAAGCAGTGATATAAAGCGATAGAATGTTCACTTGCTTTAAAACACCCCGTGGATACATAGACGTATACACACCTGTTTTAACTCGTCATGAGGGTCATGTAACAAATTCGGAGAAAACTCGATATTGCAAGAGAAATGAAACGAACATTTGAAATAATTGAATGAAACATATTATATTCAAATGAAAATACAATGAATTCAGCCAAAAGTCCCAGTCAGATATTCTCTGGAACATAAAATAAAAATGACATTCTTTGATTGCCGGATCCAAGGCCCGTTTCTTAATAGCATAAAATCTATTTACATCATTATTCAGATTACATGTATTATAGATCATGTTGATATTAAATAACTAATTAGGCACACGTATAACACCACATGAAAATTTTAACAATTCAGGTATTGACAAATATATAAGTACAGAGGCAAACAAGTAAAGACATTTTACTGGTAGCGTACCAGCTTTCAAAGTAGACAAGTATACAATCTGGTGTATACAATCTAAAGGTGCACGGCGGTCAATGTGACCACTGATGACGTGATAATTCTATGGGGAGAAAGAAAATAAAATGTCTGTGCGATTTCAGGAAAGACGTTACTATAATTTGTGGAGAAAATCCATTAAAATTCAACAAGCTTCAATTGAATAACTTGCTTAAGAGAAAGTTAAACAGGGGAGAGGGAAAGTTGGAAAGGTATAGGTGTATAATTTCACTTATATACAATCACATGCACAATAACATAGTACACATCCGGATACAGAGCATCGTTTTAGAATTAACCTCGAACTTGCGCATTTGCTCCAAGGCTTCTCTACTCTTGCTTGAATATTGTTAATAAGGTGCAATGAAATGTTAAACTGTATTTTAGCATAAATTTGAATGCAGACTCGATGAAAACCAACCGTGCTTTCAATTTGTAGCTTCTCTTTTTTTGGAAACAATTAAAGATGAGTGAGGAGATCAAGACACTTGATAATACTCAAATTTCCACTGTTGTCTTCTCAGTGGTAGACACTGTCTCCACCGTTCAGGGATGGAAAGGGGATGACATCCGACTGCCATGTCACTTCCAAGGGGAGCCTGCAGTTGTGACCTGGGTCAAGGATAGCGTCTTGTATCAACCGGTTCCCAAGGCTGAATTTAGCGATGGGAATTTTGAGAGCTTGGAGGAACGATTCGAATTCGACAGGAACTTCAGCCTTACAATCACCAACTTGAAGTTGGCAGACGGGGGTCCTTACGTTTGTCGCGTGCTTCTGAAGAATTTCGAGAACTTCGAAAATTCTGTCCATTTGACTGTTAACTGTAAGTGATGTAATGTAAAGGAGATGGGGATTTTTTTCCATCGGTTTGCATTCACGTGTGAAAGAATTTGAAAAAAAAAAAAAAAGCAAAGCCACAGTCGGAGGAAGGACCGACTGAAGGGATTACTTATAATGATGATGGCAGGGTGACTTGTCCGTAAATTATTTCACACAATGTGTCAGCCACATGTTATGATAAAGGATTTGCTTTCCTCTTATCTGAATCAAGACATTGTCGTCGTTAATTTCTTTCGTTCTGCTTTTTTAATACATACTCATTTACCTATTATCTAAGGAAAGGAACAGTGGTGAATGGATCCTTTTCTCTAATTTCCGTAATTGAAATCGTCTCCGTATATAAAAAAAAAAAGCCAATGAATGTATAAGCCAGAAATATTACTGCTCTCTGGCGACGTGGTTAACTAGTTCACTGTTCATGACAGGTGATGAATTTCAACACATCAACTCGATGAGCTTCAACAAATACTTGAGGTTCAAGTCCTTCTCCTTGACAATAACTTCTGAATTTTCAGTAAAATTTCAAAATATTATATATGATCAATGAAGGAATTTAATACCATTGATTTATCCACTCCTTCTTCTTTATTTGTTTTTTGAAGATAAAGAAACACCTTTGCACTAGATCTCATCTGCGATAAAGATTGAATCATACGATCTTATCTATAGCAAGCTGCACATCAGCGGGTATTCATTCATTACTGCGGCGTTGCCTGGGCAAAGGTCTTTATGTATATATATATATGTTATAAGAGATTGGATGGCAGAACGTACTTGCTTTTTACGTGAGAGTAGGGTGAAGTGAATGGAAGGCAGCTTAGTAACATCTGTATATGACCAGTTGTCGTGATATCTCTATTCAAATGAAGATCTGAATATATGAACGACCCAAATCCAATTTTTGGCCAAATTTAGTTTGACATGGGAAATTGTAGCTTATGCATGGACTCATCTTGTGTATAAATGATAAATCCTAATTACCCCCGGAAGTGCCTGAAATGACTGAGTTAAATCTTATATTAATGTAAGAATGAAGGACTTGGGTCATTCTTACATTCATATCATAGCGCCCTCTCTCGTCCTTCTCTCATCTCTATAGCAGAATATCATGTATATGATTCAAAGAACGACCCAAGTCCATATGATTCAAAGAACGACCCAAGTCCATCACACAAAATGGCCTGTCCACAATTAATGTAAATGTTAGTTGTCATAATGATATATGTTCTAAATTGTATATACAATGTTTCCTTCCCATCACAGTTAAATATAATATTATTGGACAAATGAAAAAGATATGAAGTTTTTTAAAGGTCTTGTTTACCTTTGGGAGCAGTGATTTAAAAAAATGTTCAAGATATCACATATGTAAAGGTCTGTTCAATCACAAAACATCCTACCGTATACAATTTGTGCAATAAACAGATAAAGCCTAAAATATAAGGAAATATCAGTGTATCTCTCAATAAACCGTAACTGTAGACGGTTTAGTCTGGACACATTTTTTTTTATTATAACTATTGTTCACATTTTGCATATTTAACAACACTTAACATTGATTATACGGATTTAAATTTTTACAGTGGTTGTTTCTGTCCCTAACTCACATTTTAGAGCTATTTTAAAGCACTAATGCTAGGTTTTTCTTTCATCTGCAAATGGTAAATTATGCCTTTAAATGTAGGGGATACCTTTTACAGAACTCCCAAAATGCAGCAAAACATTAAATATGAACCTCAGGGGACTTGTTTAGGCCACTGCTTAGAAATTTGGAAGTCAACAGTTATCTACAATTTGAATAATGCACAAAACTCAACTACTCAGTAGTTCTGTGTGTCAGTCACACTTAAGCCTTTTTGTTGCAGTCTTCTGTATTTTTTTTTTATCTATAAACACAAATCTAAAAGTATAATAGCTGATGTAATAACATATAGAGTGTGTAGCAAGAATGTATATAGAAATGTTTGTAAGTTTTGATGAACTTATTCACAAAATATACATGATGGACACACATGCAGTGCATGGGTCTGCAAAGGTAGCCTAGTAATGTACTGGAATTTACGGTGAGCCCCGAAAAAAATTCAATTCAAAATCTAACGGTCAATAAAAATGTACTAAATGTTACCTTCCACTTTCAATACTTTATGGGAGTTTCTAAAATGATACTCTCTTCAACATACCACTGTGCTTACACAACTCTTCATTTAAGGCATGCAAATGGGATTCCCTACCTTATAGTTTACTCGAAATGGTCTTCCTTGTACTTGGGTCGTTCTTATATTCAGATACTCAAATATGTCTGGTGATAACCTTATTCCACCGTCTCGTTTACTACCGTGCTGTACTGAAATGTGCCTGCAGTTGCATGGTTAAGTCAGTTCGCTCCGTTTGATCGGATCTAACCTTTTGGCCTACTATACCAAATATAAATCCTTCGAAAGAAATAGAGAAAGAAACTAAAGAGTGACTGACATTCCCATAGCAACTGTAACACTGAACGATATCTTATCACGAACTATCACGATGATTTCATTTGATCAGTTTGAATTAATTGGTTTTGTCGCATAGTCATACATAAAAAAAAAAATCAGAGTACAAAATGTAGTTTGCTCTCAGGGAGTGCTTTACTCTATGCAAAACAAAGCCGGTGATGTTCGTTGTTCCGAACGTTCGTTATTCCGAAACGCACAGATCCCTTATACGTAAATGTTGAATCGCTAACATTGGTTAATACGGAAATGGGAAAAGAAGAAGAAGAAGAAGAGTGCGTACTAATGTACCTCTGAAATAAGGAACCTTATTTATTTTTCGAATCAGTTATAATTCGGATCTTTTTCGGAAATACGAACCTTTGGAATAACGAACCTTCGGAGTAACAAACTGCAATCATGGAAAAGGATTTGAAACAAGTAAAACGGTGCTGGATGTATTTGCTGCCCCTTGAAAAATAAAGAATATTACTTTCACCATGTTAACATAATGGACGTACATGTTGGTATTACGGAATGAGGGAAATTCGTGACACGGAATCAAATCACCATCACACGAAAACTTAAAGTTATGACAACTTTATTCCTCCCTCTTGCTTCCGCGGACGGCATGGTCCCAGCCTTTTTTTTTACCTCGGCCCAACAGGTCACACCCACTTCGCACAAATGCATATTCATGACACTGGTGACTTGGTCGAGGCTGTTAAAAGTTAGATTGTGCACTCATACATATATCTACAAACGATAGAATGATAAAGGCAAGGATTTTTTTTTCACCTAAGTCGTGATTTGTCGGTGTACAATATTTATCATGGATTATATTCCACATACTAAGAATCTTGCTATAGGATTGGTCAAGGGCTGATCACGTGATAAAGCGTGGTTTTGCCCATCACATCACCTGAGAAGAAAAGTGCGTTACACTCTATGATGATAGTCATTTTGTTTCGCTGATCCCAAACTACGTAGCCTAAGCCCTGAGGATACCCTTAGACAGCTAACACGGTTTCAGATGTGGAATAAAATGGGAAAACCTAGGACCCTTAATGTGGAATATAAAGCAAATTATGAACTTTTAGTTTCAGGCAATGAGACTCATTTCCGAGCTATCTTTCCTCAGCTGCGCTTCGGAAAGATAGCTACATCCAGATCGCCTCGGAAATGATAGTTTGTCCCATCACCTTCACCAACCTTGATTATTTGCTTACTATCATACTCCTTACGAAATTCTCTGAATGAAATCACAGCTTCGGTACACGTTTCGTGACATACCCATCGAGCATTAATATCTACAAGGAACGAATTTCTCACAACTTTCTTTAATGAGTGCAAGGTATATAGCATCGTAGTCTTAACAAGGTAGAAAATTCAAGAAGTGCCGATCGTGATGTCATTAGATTCCATAGAGCTTGTAGTTGTGGTTTTTCATTGTATTATGATATTTAGATCTCCGTCTATATAACGAAAGAGGGAAGTCTTTATTCAGCTTCAACAGTGCTATAAAATGCATAGACAATTCAGTCATTTTGTATGTGTAAACGAGACAGATGTATGTCAACGAGAATATTAATATTGTTGATTATAAGTTGCATTTAATCAGGGGCGTCACCAGCTTTTTTTCAAGGGGGTGCGTTTTGACACTAAATGTTTACGAGATTTTTTGGACAGACATTTGGAATATAGGAAGCTCTCAATCCCTAGACTTTTACTGTTTTTGGAGGGAAACCAAGCGGGGAAAGGGCACCGGCGCGCCGGTAGCTAGGATTTCATCTTGGGGGGGGGGGGGGTAGTATGCGAGGGAGCGAGCAAGGGTGGGGGAACGGTGTGGAAGTGCCGGAGAGGGTTGTACCCCTTATAAATGGATTATGGAATGACGGTGTGAAACGACAAATACTTGCAGCGATATCAGGGGAATGGCATCACGACTACATGCGAGCGAGCGGAGCGAGCGAGCTTGAAAATTTTGACATTTTACAGTCCAAAAACTACCGTTTGTAGCCACATTTTTTTGCTTTGTAAATTAAGGGGGCGCACCAGGCGCAACTGCTGGCAATTACTGGCAGCAACATCAGGTGAATGGCATAATAATCAAGTGCGAGCGAGCAAAGAGAGCGAGCTTGGAAATTTTGATATTTTACAGTCCAAAAACCGCCGTTGGTAGCCATATTTTTTTGCTTTGTAAATTAAGGGGGGTGCACCGGGCGCAACTGCTGGCAATTACTGGCGGCAACATCAGGTGAATGGCATAATAATCAAATGCGAGCGAGCAAAGAGAGCGAGCTTGAAAATTTTGACATTTTACAGTCCAAAAACTGCCGTTTGTAGCCATATTTTTTTGCTTTTGAAATTAAGGGGGGGGGGGGCGCACCGGGCGCAACTGCTGGCAATTACTGGCAGCAACATCAGGTGAATGGCATAACAATTAAATGCGAGCGAGCGAAGAGAGCGAGCTTGAAAATTTTGACATTTTACAGTCCAAAAACTGCCGTTGGTAGCCATATTTTTTTGCTTTGTAAATTAAGGGGGGTGCACCGGGCGCAACTGCTGACAATTACTGGCGGCAACATCAGGTGAATGGCATAACAATTAAATGCGAGCGAGCGAAGAGAGCGAGCTTGAAAATTTTGACATTTTACAGTCCAAAAACTGCCGTTGGTAGCCATATTTTTTTGCTTTGTAAATTAAGGGGGGTGCACCGGGCGCAACTGCTGGCAATTACTGGCGGCAACATCAGGTGAATGGCATAATAATCAAATGCGAGCGAGCAAAGAGAGCGAGCTTGGAAATTTTGACATTTTACAGTCCAAAAACTGTCGTTCTTAGCCATATTTTTTCGCTTTGGAAATAAAGGAGGGGTGGGGCGCAACGGGCGCAACTGCTGGTAATTACTGGCAGCAACATCAGGAGAATTGCATAACAATTAAATGCGAGCGAGCGAGCGAGCGAGCTTGAAAATTTTGACATTTTACAGTCCCAAAACTGCCTTTTGCAGCCGTATTTTTTTGCTTTGGAAATTAAGGGGGGGGGGGGGCGCACCGGGCGCATCTTACTGCTGGCAATTACTGGCAACAACATCAGGTGAATGGCATAACAATTAAATGCGAGCGAGCGAAGAGAGCGAGCTTGAAAATTTTGACATTTTACAGTCCAAAAACTGCAATTTGGAGCCATATTTGTTCGCTTTGGAAATAAAGGAGGTGGGGGGGGGGGGCGCACCGGGCGCAACTGCCGGCAATTACTGGCAGCAACATCAGGAGAATTGCGTATAACAATTAAATGCGAACGAGCGAGCGAGCGAGCTTGAAAATTTTGACATTTTACAGTAAAAAACAATCAAACTGCCGTTTGTAGCTATATTTCTTCGCTTTAGAATTTAAGGGGGCGCATCGGGCGCAACTGCTGGCAAATACTGGCAGCAATATCAGGAGAGCATAATGATTACATTCGAGCGAGCGGAACGAGCGAACTTGAAAATATCACATTTTACAGTCCAAAAACTGCCGTTCTTTTCTTAGCCATATGTTTTTCGCTTTTGAAATTAAGGGGGGAGGGGCACCGGGCGGAACTGCTGGCAATTACTGGCAGCAACATCAGGTGAATTGCATAACGATTAAATGCGAGCGAGCGAAGAGAGCGAGCTTGAAAATTTTGCATTTTACATTCCAAAAACTGCCGTTCTTAGCCATATTTTTTCGCTTTGGAAATTAAGGGGCGCGCACCGGGCGCAACTGCAGGCAATTATTGGCAGCAACATCAGGTGAATTGCATAACGATTAAATGCGAGCGAGCGAAGAGAGCGAGCTTGAAAATTTTACATTTTACAGTCCAAAAACTGCCGTTCTTAGCCATATTTTTTCGCTTTGGAAATTAAGGGGGGAGGGGCACCGGGCGGAACTGCTGGCAATTACTGGCAGCAACATCAGGTGAATTGCATAACGATTAAATGCGAGCGAGCGAAGAGAGCGAGCTTGAAAATTTTACATTTTACAGTCCAAAAACTGCCATTCTTAGCCATATTTTTTCGCTTTGGAAATTAAGGGGGGCGCACCGGGCGCAACTGCAGGCAATGACTGGCAGCAACATCAGAAGAATGGCATAAAGATTAAATGCGAGCGAACGGAGCGAGCGGAGCTTGAAAATTTTGACATTTTACAGTCCTCAAATTGCCGTTTGTAGCTATTTTGTTTTTTCCTTTGGAAATTAAGGGGGAGGGGGGCGCACCAGGCGCAACTGCCGGCAATTACTGGCAGCAACGTCAGGAGAATGGCATTACGACTAAATGCGAGCGAGAGGAGCGAGCGAGCTTGAAAATTTTGACATTTTACTGTCCAAAAGCTGCCGTTTGAAGCTATATTATTATTTTTTTTTTCGCTTTGGAAATTAAAGGGGGAGTGGGGGGGGGGGGGGGGGGACGCCCGGTGCGCCCGGTGGGCAAGCCATCTCCCTGGATCCGCCACTGGTAGTTAAGGGTGTGGGTTTATGTTCATGACTGGGGGAGGTATGACCAGCGAGGTGGCGTCGAAGTGACCAAGCGGGGAAAGGATGTCCAAAATCTGCACTTTAGAGCATCTCCTAAACTAATTGTGCGTGTTTGTTTGTGTGTGTGTCTTATGTATATGGAAAAGTTAGGAATTAGCCCAGGTCAAGTCTTTTTATTGGCAATGCAAGACATTTTTACATAGACTAGTATGTAAAGCAACACTGCAAAATCAATGATCTAGCTTTGATATAACGAAGCGTAAGGTACAAAGGTGTACATTCTACATCACATTACGTAACATTGTAGCGACTCTTCGTTCGGATGTACTGAGTACACTGCGCACATCCTGCTTATATGCAGAATGCCAACCAGGAATCACGCTGAATCACAATCTTTTGTCGGGTCCGGGCTTTTTGAACAATGTTTCACACTATATACCTATCTAATTATGGTTAAAAGAAATCATAGAAAAATATCTTAGTTCTTGATCACCCTTTCATTCAAAAGCAGTTTACTAACACTTGAGGAATATTATTTCGGTAAGTCTTTTTTTTTTTTTTACCAGCGGATTGGGAGGGGGGCGCACCCCCCCCCCCCGCTCCGTAGTTACGCCACTGCTTTTGGGTGAAATAATTGGACAGATTTCTTGAATTCTAAGAAAAAAAGCAAGAAAATCTTTTCATCGCATATATTATGATTATGTGAGATGGGGCAAACGTGTATAAGTGCTCCGTATCGTACGGATTTACAGTACGGTCGATAAATAGTAAACACTGCAGAATACTAATAGATATGTACAAAATCAGTGCTGCCAGAAACAGGGGTGCGAATTGATTTTTTTTTTTTTGTGTGTGTGTGTGTGTGTGTCCCTGGTGCAAAATATAATCAAAATTAGAAAAGAGTGATTATTTAGCGTCCGCCGTTAAGGTCGCTCGCAGACTGATTTTTTTTTTTTTTTTTTTTTTAAAGGATCTGAAGGGGGGTGCGTTCGCACCCAACGCACCCCCCCCCCCCCCCCCGGTGACGCCCATGATTTAATATCCTCAATTCTGCAAAGGAGGAATGTCTTTGCTAGCGAAAAACCGTCATTGCCACATTCCACTACGATGCACTTTCAAGAGTAATGACTGTATTGCTATATTGTTGGAGATGTTATACGTGTGTAATACACGAGAGTGTTGTAGCATATGCCCCAGCAAACACGTCCACGTGGGGCCCACGTGGGTAAGATGCGGGTTAAGTAGGCTGACCCAAACGGGCCCAATGTAGGCAAAACGGGCTACTTCATTGGCCCCAATTGGGGCCTTTTCATGGTTTGGCCGCGGGGCCTACAATGGCCCTATATGGGCTTGCCGATGGGATGCCGGTGGGCATCGTATGGGTACCATATGTTTACCCTCATTTATTCAATCACTTTCTAGTTGAAATGAGCTTGCCCAAGTGTGCCCTTCTTGGGGCCCATGTGAGACCCATGTGGGATCCTGTCGAGCCCACGGTTTTCATAGCTCTTCTTGGGAAAAAAAATGGGTTTATTTATAATAGGGCTTACTACTCATACGAGTGTGTACGAGCACACACTTTGGGATTATGCTCTAATCCTATCATAACCTATAACCTTAGTGTCCTACCCCTATCGGTCTACCTCCTACTTCCTAATCCTAACCGATGATCATGTGTCACGGTTTTTATATACCCTGCAAAACACTATAGTCTGTGAAGACATGGTTACTTAAATTAGTTCACCAAAATGTCTCACTTGAATATTCATAAAAAATGCGTGAATATTCATGAATGTGCCCTTAATGTCCTATGTGGGGCCCTTGTGGGACCCGTGTGGGTATGGAAACCATAAGTCCCAACAGGGATTTGGTATCAAATTTTCATGTTTACAAATACTACTGTAGGTGCTACACACACACACACACACTCACACACGCACACACACTCACAGAAAAGGCAGGGCTAGCCCTACAAAAGCCCATCATGCTCCCTGCCGGCTCTTTCTGTGCCCATGTGAAACCCAAGTGGCAAGCCCATGTGAAACCCATATCAACTTTGCCCATCTCTGCACTTGGCTGGCCCACAAGGGCCCCTTGAAGGATGACGCTCGAGTAGCCCTTGCCTAACTCTAACCCAGCTTGCCCACCTTTTACCCACGTGGGCCCCGCATGTCTGTGTTAGCTGGGTACTATAAGTTACAATACCATAGTTAAGCCATGCATAGAACCTACATTGACCAGCATCAGGAGGTATATAAAGCCATAAACCGTGTAAATATACCTCTCTTAAAAGAAGATGTCAGGGACAGAAATTATTGAATTTTGCAAGTACGAAAATTGAGTAGCTGTGAAAATTATGACATGAGGTAAAGACTGATATACGCTTATGATGAATACGCTTCATATTCTTATTCGCTTGTCAAGCTTCCATCGTCTTAGCATTTTTCACACTCTAGCCGTATTCGTTTAATGGCAAATCAAAAGGCGGTTATATAACTGTCATCCATCGAAATAGATGTAGTCAATGAATACTGCCTTGAGTTATTTGCTTTACACACACACACACACATATATATATATATATATATATATATATATATATGTGTGTGTGTGTGTGTGTGTGTGTGTGTATTTGATTTTATATATTTATGTGTGCATAACTTGAGTGTAAAGTGCGTGTCATCTCATCAATTTCCTGTTTCGCTAGCGATGGCATCACGCCATATAATCGAGGAATGCGTCAATAAGAGTCAGTCCAGTCAAAACCGATGTACGTACCAAGCCCCATCAAACGCTACTTCCATTACACTTACGTGTGTCGTGAGTGGATTCAAGCCTGACATTTCTATGATGTGGACCGATGAGTCTGGAGAGAGACTACAATCCATGGCTTCGGTTCAGACAACACTATCTGACAACACATACGAGCGCTTCGAGAAAATCAATGTTTCAGCCAAACATGAAACAGAGCAAACCTTTGCGTGCATAGCTACCGGTGACTCGGTGAATGGAACGTCGACCAAAGAAATCACTCTCCTGCCTTTATCAGGTTTGTAAAAATTGCTAATTTTGTGTTTCTGAATAATAATAACATAGCGTTTCCATATACATGACAAATAGAGGTAATACTTTAACATATGTTTTGATTCTGATTTGTCACAGGGAAGTTTAATCTTAGAGAGTAATTGTTAGTAGTGTAATTGCTTGACCGTACAATCAAAATACATAAGATTCTATTTTACGGTAGGTTTCCCACGCCAATTCCTCACTTTTGTCAGTCCATTTGATAAAGGGTTCATTCAATTTTATAGCAAAGACCCTCATTATCACACAGCCTGTCTTTCAAAATCGCAACTCGTGCAATCATTAAAGGGAAGATAAACCCCAGGAACAATGTGGATTGAGTGAAAGCAGCAACATTAGTGGAACACATCAGTGAAAGTTTGAAGAAAATCGGACAATCGATGCAAAAGTTATGAATTTTTAAAGTTTTGGTGTTGGAACAGCTGGATGAGGAGACTACTAGAGGTTATGACGTATGAGTGGACAACAATACCAAGAAAATATAAAGAAAATACTACAAAAATCCATTTTTCATAAAAATTACAAATTCCATCAACTTGATATTGACATAATGTTAAGGGTAGCAATTATTCCCCCTGCTTTCTGAAAGCGGTTGGTCCACTGCTCTTTCATAATTCTAGAAAAGTGAATTTTTGTTGAATTTCCTTTATATTTTCTTTGTATTGTTGTCCACTCATACGTCATATCCTCTAGTAGTCTCCTCATCCAGCGGTTCCAACACCAAAACTTTAAAAATTCATAACTTTTGCATCGATTGTCCGATTTTCCTCAAACTTTCACTGATGTGTTCTACTAATGTTGCTGCTTTCACTCAATCCACATTGCTCTTCGGGTTTACCTTCCCTTTAAGCATTTCGATCATTGAAATTTGGACATGTGGCTTACGAATTCGTAAAAAGGGCATTCAAATTGGCTGGTACTCTACATTCATTCAAATTCGCCATCAGTCGCCGACAAGGGATGTTGAGTCATTCAATTTCGCAAATGGGCAGTCAAATTTCAAACATTCATTCAAATTTACATCATGTTAATTCTTTGCTGGAAAGGTGAGACATTAAAAAGTGCATTTCTATATGTTTGTTTGTTTTTTACATCCACACACTGTTAAGCAGTAAAAGTATCATATTTTGACCATATATAAGTCACGTTTGTTGTTCTGTAACGCTCCTTTTCTTTCATACATGTCATTACAGGTCTCTGTGTACCTGTACTACATATTAACTTCATCTTTTTACAGTCATAACAGCACGAGTTAGATACAGACGTATAATTTATCTCAGAAGACAGACAAAGAATT
The DNA here is from genome assembly GCF_964275005.1 of Diadema setosum. Taxonomy (NCBI): domain Eukaryota; kingdom Metazoa; phylum Echinodermata; class Echinoidea; order Diadematoida; family Diadematidae; genus Diadema; species Diadema setosum. The sequence goes on from NW_027307651.1 coordinate 1,040,087, forward strand.
ATAGAAACGTTTGAGGATCTTAATCTTGACTTCCTATAGAACTGGCAGTCACACCCTTAATAAAGCGCTTAACGGCCAGATGAGTTGAGTTTACATGGACTATCATTGGACTGGGAGACTCAATACGCACATTGAAAAAAAAAAAATGTTGCCAACATCTCTGAATGATTACAAAAACATGAAATGTAATGATCCTTACAAAACAATAACTATGATGTAGGAAAATAAAGAAGAACAAAACTTAAACACCTGTGCTAAATTGACAGCAGAAGATGTTCAATTGGATGCCCAAAAATAAATTTGAATGAACAAGCGCAACATATATGTCATCACGTGACTATATCATTCCAAAGTGAATGAACGAATGACAAAATGGTGCTTGTCTAATGAATTTTAGTTGAAAAAGTGTTGATTAAAATGAGATGAAAGGTAATTCGGATGCTCCAAAATGAATTTGAATGAAAAGATCATAGATTTTCAATACCGAACATGATTGTCATCTACGCTCAAGGAATTGGACTGACAAAAGTGCGAAATTGACCGGGAAAACCTATATTAAAAAACATCAAAATGTACAAAAAAAAACAAAAAAACACACAATTTCGCTAAGCAAAGGGAAAGGCCGTAATGTCCAGTGTAATCGTTTGTACAACGGTTGTATCAGTAGACTTGAGTAGTCAACGACGTTTTTGGCACTATACAAAAAACTTGTTAATGTAATATCATTGAGATACATTTCTACATGTACAAGACTTCTAAGTCTAGTAACGACTGAACAACGTCTTTTAACTGTGCCTAAATCGAATTTCAGGAAAGCATGATGTCAGTCTCATCCTTGGACTAATCATTGGTGTACTTGCTGCCGTACCCTTCCTATTTTCCCTCGGTCGAAAGATTCTGCAAAAAGGCGATGGGGAACATCTACCCAATAACGGTATGATATTTATGTCTCTTTAATTATTCGTTTGTTTAAGTGTTTGATGTTTACGAAAATGGAATGAATTAAGGATTGGTGTAACATTCTCTACCCTTCAAATAGTCATATTGATTATTCATGTGAGTGAATTTGTGTTAGTCAACTACTTTTGACAGACTCAACGATAGAACAAAAATGAAAATGCGACCAACTCGTGCATTATAGGAATATGACTTATAAACTAACTTTCCTGTTGTCCAATTTTAGTGGTATCATCATATCATTATGACGACTGGGACAGAAAGTGCTACTCCGTGCGATTGGCGGACTTCAAACTTCGTTGCTTTTTTCTTTGGGAAGTGTCCACACAACACGTGAGTATGAGGTGGTTACGTGTACAGCGACGTCTGTTAAGGTGCAAAAGTGTGAATTGGTGCAAAACCGCGAATTGTCGCCTAAGCTGGTAGAAAATAGAACGGTATAGAGGTCTATCACCTGTTACGTAAACAGTACGCACAGCTGCTGGATTTACACACGATCGGGAGGTATAGGTACACAATAAATGGGCAATGCACGCGACTCGAGCTCATTCTTCTGTGCCGCATAGAAGTTTACAGTTTTATAGCATTTCGACCGAGCAATTTCTAAAGTTTCGAGAGAAGATTACCGTGTGGAAACCTTGTCAGCTGGTTCTTTTATATTAAGTGTTTTCAGCTTTATGTTATCGTTCTAGATCTAATGATTTAATGAATGATAATGAATTGGAAAAACATGCTGTATTGGTCATGTGTTGGCCTAGCCATGGTGTTAATTTCTGTGGGCCGGAGTCAACCACTACCGGAACCAGATCCCCGTGATCGCTCAGACTCAGTCTCGGAGTTAAAGACAGAGCCAGACTGCGGGGATGGATATGGAGATGCCTTGTGGACTGTCAAAACCATTTTGATTGTGGTGTTCTTAAGTATTACATCACCATCAAGAGATGAGATTGAATTACTGAACAACATACATCGAGATTTATCCAAACTGAGAGATAGTCTATTTTAGTGGGGCGGTTTAGCTCGAAAATTCAAAGGAATTGTGCATTTTGTGATACAAGCACCAAATTTGGCACACATGTACATTAACATGTTGCAAACATTTTTAGATATTGGGCCACTCGAAATTCTGTCTTTATGTCCGCCATATTGGATTTCAAAATGGCCGCCATTTGAAATTTACATTTGCGATTATCTCTGGGTCTAATGCTGCTATTGACTCGATTCTGGTGTCTAAATGTATGTTTTGGGGGGCAAGGAATCCAATGGTAACAATCTGCATTGCGTATTTTCACCAATGGGCCGCCATGTTGGATTTCAAAAATGGCCGCCATTTGAAATCTACATTTGCGATTATCTCTGGGTCTAATGCTGCTATTGACTCGATTCTGGTGTCTAAATGTATGTTTTGGGGGGCAAGGAATCCAATGGTAACAATTTATATTACGTATTTTCACCAAATGGGCCGCCATATTGGATTTCAAAATGGCTGCTTTTATACATGGCCGCTTCTCGATCTACATTTGTCGTTATCTTTGGATCTAATGACTTGATTCTGGTGGTGGTGGTGGTGGTAGTAGTAGTTGTAGGTGTAGTGGTAGCTGTAGTGGCAGTGATGATGCCAGAAATGTTACATTGTGTCATTCCAGGTTCATCGTGATGCATGCATGCCTGTAGACTGACGGTGCTGGTTTTTATTCAAGACAGTTCCACCATGTCCAAGAGGTTCACACTAGCTCATGCTGAGCGAACTTCACCGTCAACATCACCGCACCTCACCACAACTGACTGCAGGTTGTGCCTCATATGTCAAGAAGACAAGATGAATACACTCACCAAACCTGACCAATCAAAGAGGAAAGACATTGGTAGTGGGTACAGTTCACTCGCATAGAACTTGATCAAATTCAGTGAACTTTGAGAGCTTCGCAAGATCATTTCAGTTGGAAAGACTCGATGATGGTCATGGCATTGAAGCTGCGATGGTTGCACACGGTGCACAATATCACCAGACGTGCAGGCTACAGTACAACAACACCAAAAGAGAGCACTCAAGAAAGAAGGGCAGAGCGATGAGGAACAATCTTTATGGAAATGCGCCAGGGCACATTCACGCTCATTGAGTACAGAGACGGTCCCAGAAACTTGTTTGTCTGCTGTTTGCGGTCTACAGTATTGGTTCCCATCCTGGAATTCTTCGATCACACGAGCAACCTCCGGTTCCGCAACCATCCAGCGACGAAGGGCACTAGGGCTGTCAGTGAGCCCAACTGCGCCACCGTCTCCTTTGATGCAGGCATTATTCTGTTCATGTGCCTGGTCAATCTGAATTGAAGAAAACACCCTCTGTGTTTTCTGAACTGTGAAGTGGCCTTCACTGAATTTCCTGGCTACATCTGGGTGTTTGGTAGTGAGTTTTGCCATGTCCTTTAGGTGCACTGGTATCCACCTAGCACAGGTGGGACCAGCTCTGTCAGAGCATCGAGGTACATCATCAACGATCCCTGCCTGAGAGAACGCACATACACTAGAACCAATAGTTCTAGTTCTAGCACAGTTGCCCAGTAGCGAAACTGGGTGATGTTGTCTCGTCTCTGGCGACACCGGTCTTCAAACGCATGAAGGTCCTGTGCGTCCCTGGTTTCTCCCAGACAGTAGTGGTTGTAGGCATGGTGTTGCAGGATGTACAGTGCTGTTGCAGTCACTTGATGTGCTCTTCTTGTGCGCAAGACATGAAATGCTCGCAGGAATGAGTCTGCTGTCCCTGCTGTCACGATCGTAATCTCAGTTTGCACAAGTGCTTGCACCCAATCACTCCCTTGCAGTCAGTCCCCCAGTGTTTTCAGTGCCGCCATCTCTATGTGGAGACCACCAAATATCACCACTATGTGGTCTTCACCATAACTCTCTGGCCACTTCCACTGTATCTGCTGGCCAAAGCAAACAGTAGCTGATCAAAGGTGACCACTGGTGTCTGTCCAGGATTCAGTTGTTCTACAGCATTTTTCACATCCATTGAATGCCGGATCATGGCCACAATGTGGGCACTTTCCAGGAAGAGCGGAAGCAGCGATATGGGCCAGATGACTCGAGCATCTGGTGGCTGTTGGCTGGCATTAAATGCAGCCGAAGATGACGAGAGAGAGAGATGCTCAGGCCAACGTGTGACAGTCTGTCGTCCAATTCCTTCTTGCGTGTATGAGCATGAAACATCATCCCTATGTATGTTGGAAGTGGGGTCTCCTGTGCAACACTGTGCTTGACACAGGGGGATGATGTGGTGCCACGTGTTCACATGTGTTTGACGCTGTTGAACTTCAGTATCTGGGCTGCGGTAAGTGCTGCAGGGTTAGTGTCTGCGGTCTGGTCCTTGATGCTGGGTTCCTCTAGGATCATGCTGACTAGGGCAAGCAGCAACGGTGGCACAGATTCTTCTTGACATCCTTCAGGGAATCCTGTGAAGGGCTTGGCTTCTCCAAACATGTGATGGCGAACAATGTGTGCAGCACGGGCAAGATGGACTGCATCACTATCACTGTCCAGCTCGCAGGCTTTGTCAAGTGCAGCACCGAGACAATGTTGCAGCTTTCCAAAGACTGTTAGCCCCAGTAGGTTATCCACAGTAGAAACACGTTTCTTGGACCTTCTCTGTACTCGATGAACATGAATGTACCCTGGTGCGTTTGCATAAAGATTGTTCCTCATCGCTCTGCCCTTCTTTCTTGAGTGCTCACTTTTGTGCCCTCTGTAGTTTGGTGTTGTTGTACTGGAGCCTGCACGTCTGGTGATATTGTGCACCGTGTTCAACCATCGCAGCTTCAATGCCATAACCATCATTGAGTCTTTCCAAGTGAATGATCCTGGAAGCTCTCAAAGTTCATTGAATTTGATCAAGTTCTATGCGAGTGAACTTTACCCACTACCAATGTCTTTCCTCTTTGATTGATCAGGTTTGATCAGTGTCGCCATCTTGTCTTCTTGACATATGAGGCATAACTTCCAGTCAGTTGTGGTGAGTTGCGGTGATGTTGATGGTGAAGTTCGCTCAGCATGAGCTAATCTGAACCTCTTTGACAAAAACAAAAAACCAGCACTGTCAGTCTATAGGCATGCATACATCACAATGAACCTGGAATGACACAATGTAATACTTCTGTTATTATCACCGCCACTACAGCTACCACTACAACTACCGCCACCACCACCACCAAAATCAAGTCATTAGATCCTAAGATAACGACAAATGTAGATCGAGTAGCAGCCATTTTGAAATCCAACATGGCGGCCCATTGGTGACAATACGCAATGCAGATTGTTACCATTGGATTCCTTGCCCCCCAAAACATACATTTCGACACCAGGATCGAGTCAATAGCAGCATTAGACCCAGAGATAATTGCAAATGTAGATGTCAAATGGCGGCCATTTTGAAATCCAATATGGCGGCCCATTGGTGAAAATACGAAATGCAAATCATTACCATTTGATTCCTTGCCCCACCCCCCCCCCCCCAAAAAAAAAACAGACATTTAGACACCAGAATCGAGTCAATAGCAGCATTAGACCTAGTCTAGCTTCTGGACTCTTTTTACTCGTAGGGGTGATTCAGTGTACGCGACAAGCCGTATGAGGGCGTGACACCCGAGGATTGCGATACGCCGAGAACTGCGATACCCGAGAAAAAAGAGTCCAGTAAAATACTTTCGCCGGATCGAGCAGGGTCAAGAGTTCACGCTAGAGTGGTCATGAATATTCATGACTCGCAGTCAATCAGACAGTTTTACTAGTTAATGCGAATACCAGCTGATCGCACTCCCGCTGGTAGTGTGTGGTAGTGCTGCCCACCTCCATACAGCATTGTCCACCAAAATAGGGGGTTTTGTTCTGAAGTTGAGCCCACTAACTTGTACTTCGACCGCCAGCTCATCATACTGCATTAATGTAGGCCTACGTGCTTTCTTTATGCATGATGAGAGACAAGCTGCCCATTCCATGATTTCATGAAGTCATCATATAAAAGTCTTTACATAAAATCAAGGAAATTCCAAAGATTCTCATAATTATGTAGCTATATTATAAGAGAAGTAAAGTCTGTGTGTCTTATGAGAGAGAAGTCTTTTCATGAAACGTAGCCTCCATCCAAATAGGGGAGCTGTATACCACGATTTCATAGTACGATGAAAAAATGTTTCATTGGACATTATAGGCTTATTGCAGATTACAGACTTTATTTTAGATTGATTCCTCCGAGAATAACAGAATGACATCCGTAAAAGGGTCAATCCCACTATATCCGCTAAAATATGTGATCTTCATATACATGACTTTTGATCAATATTCCAATAGATTTAAGGGATCCCGTGTCACAGAAGTCATATTTTTGGTAAAGCAACTCTAGCAAAGATATTAAAAACCAGACCCCCCCCCCCAAAAAAAAAAAAATAAAATAATAATAATAATAATACTATTATTATCATTACAAAATATCGAATGTAGGAACCAGATTCAAATAGTCGATTGTGCCAAAATAGATTTCTGTCTTTGAAAGCCTGATTGTACAGGAATAAAAAAATTGTCATGGTCAACAAAGGCAAGTGAAATTCATTGGATTGCGCCTGCGGGTAGGATAACGAAGAGGTTCGTGTTTTTGTCATTTTTTTTTTTTATATAGATCGAGTCAAATTCAGACGGATTTCACTGACGAATTCCATAAGGTATTTTAAGATTCAACGAAACATACGTGATACCCTGCTATGAGATTTCTCCTCAAGGATTATGACAGCCTTATATAGCTCACCTGCAAGGAACTACTCCCATATCTCACTATAGAACACATTAAAGTAACTTTATTATCTCATTTCCATGGAAAAGCGCAGGTGGGAAACGTATACGTTAAGAAAACTCACTCCCTGACTAACATAACTCGCAGGATTCATCCAATTATATACTTATACAAACGCTCTGAGGGAATTTATTCATAGTAACAACTTTCATAGTCAAACTACTTCATCTAAACGTAAAAGCAACATTATTCCTTGCGTCCTTTTACCAAAACACTAATTGTGGCTTGCCTTTAAAACAGATTATGCTGATAGTGCTATATTCGTGAGGAATATGGTGCTGGTTAAAAGCTATGTCTGTTATTCCGAAGGTTCGTTTATTCGAAAATAAACTATTGCTTACTATTTTTTTTCTTCTGATAATGAAATAATGTTCATTAGCCGAAACTTAAAAGAAGGGTTTGTAGTTATGTACTTGTAAATAGCACACTTAACCATCACAACAATACCCGCTGTTATGTTCACACGGCATGTGCTGATACGTGGCGATAACAATATATGTCAATTCTTTTAATTGTATTAACTGAATGGATTTTGAAGTAACAGGAGGGTTACACACATCTATTTTCCCTGAAAAGGTGTTAGTGCTAACCTATAGCAGTAAAGCAAAACAAAGCAAAAGGAAACAAACTTGTAATGGTATACATTAAGCCGTGTTGATCGAAGGATGATAATACAACATGACATTGTAATGATGAGAAGGAGAATGCTTCACAGACGCAGGTACACAGTGACTCAAATTGTCTTATGACTTTGAAAACGAACACTTCTTTTTTAATGGGTGCTCACCAATGTGAATGCAGGACGGAATACAGGTCATTCTCATTGATACACACACACACAAAAAAAAAGGGGGGGGGCAAAATTGAATAAGATACGACTAGCAAATTGCCTCCCGCAAAACCATACTGTTGAAAAGACATGCATTTTACTTCTGTTTTTTAATGGGAGTGGACTTTCTCTTGTCTGTATGGTTAAAGATCACCTATTGGAAAGCAATACCCGGAAGTAAATAGTTTAGCAAATATTTACACATCACAGATGATATAACTTTCGAACCCAGCTATTAGTAAAGTTGCATTTATATGCATTGAACATCTGTATAAAATTGACGATGCGCAGTGTGGGGCACGACATATTGTAACGTACTATTATGTTTCATTGGAAATACCAGATATTTCTCCTTTAATCATGCTGTTAATGAACATCTTTAATTATCGTCCAACAATGAAGGATTAAAAATCTAGGGCAGCTAGATAAACTTTATAGGAGTCCATACCATGTTGTTATCATGTAATATGTATTGTTCTGAGGAGTGAACCCCGGAGACTGTGGTATCATAAAGTTTAAATGAATAATTAATGAAATTATTTTGCACTACGATATATTCATAAGCAAGTGTCTGATTTATATGCCCTTCAGCATGGTGTTGTGGAGTTTGCCTGTTATATCAAGGAGGCTCTCTCGCCTTCTCGATTATTATAGTTTACCTCCTGATTGTTACATGGCATCATCATTATAATGCAAGGTGAATATCAGAATTGTATGATATCCGCTGCCCTCTGGGATTGGTAAATGCTGAATAATTCTGGAGACAGAAATTTATTATTTCTGGTTACAGTTTGTTTTTCTGAAGGTTCATTTTCAGGGTTTATTATTACGATGGTTCGGTAATCCAAAACGAAATAAGGTTCGTTTAAAATACTAAAGGATTGGTCTTCCGAATGTTCGTTTGTATAGCCCCTAAAAGAAAACAAAAAAAAAAGTTTGCAATACCGAAGGTTCGTTAATTTAAAACGATATTGGTTAGTAATTCCGAATGTTAGTTTAAAAGTATGCAATTTTTCCATTTGTGGATTTACGAACCTTGTTTCATTTGTTTGTTTATTTGTTTGATGTTTGCTTGTTTTGTTTGTTTTTTTGTTTTTTTGTTTTTTTTTGGTTTTTTTCGGGGGGAGCTATCAAACCTTCAAAATAATAAAGTTTCTCTTATTTTCAGATTAACGAACCTTCGGGAAAACAATGCCCATTCAATTTTTGGATACATAGCGTGTATAAGGTTTGCCACGTAAATTCTCCATCAAACATGTGATATCTTTATCTTCCTTTAGTAAATTAGGTCTGAAGAAAATACCAGCTTATTTTTTTTTTAATCAAAACTGATAAAATACTATTCCTTGTGAGGCTCAACGCGGTAAACCTTTGTATGCTCGCGTAATCAAAGCGTGTTTTTGTATTCTAACCTGTTATATTTCATAAGACATAAAGCTTTGATGGCTTTTCATCGATGAAATCACTTATTACTAGTAATTTCATCGTCAGAGCCACACTCAGAAAGATTTGTGGATGTTTTTATTTGAAATTGCGTGGTATTTAGGCCCTATGCTGATAGTATTGTGGTTGTGTTGTGAATTATTGTTCTCCAGACATAGCTAATAGAAATCCAATTGTAAACCTACTTTACGTTTATACTTGGCTAAAAAAAAAGGGGGGATTCCAGAAGTTCAAGGCTTCATCTTGTGGGCATGGCCCACAAGTACAACATACAGTCGACTGCAGTCGTAGTATACCCAGTCAATTTGCATATAATATCAATTTGATATTTAGAATCAGTGCCTCGATTTTCAAAGTGTTTATGGATTCACTCGGACACAGTGCAGCCGACTGAAATACCTCTCTCTTACAAAATCCTGTTGCACAAACAAGATCGCAAAATCAAGAACATTTCTAATTATGATACGGGCAGTCATGGCTACTGTTGGGCCCTATTTTTTGTACAAAGTTGAAAAAAAAAAAACATTAGAGAGAAATCACTAGAGATAAACGATCGTAGATCGCCATTCGTTTTTAGCTCCATGGCCAAACTAAACACTTATACTGGGTAATGTACATAAATGCAATGCATGCATTGCATGCAGTACTCCATCCGCCCATGGTGAGACCAAGGACAGATCTGCAGGGTGTTGGGAGAAAGGTACTGAACTGTGTAATACCTAGAACAGTCGATGACTAGTCTAATCCAATTTCAGCAGTAAATTCAGCATTATGTGTTCGTATTAGGCTTACTATGAAGAAAAAGGTACTGTATCTTTTCTTCAGAAGAATTGAATACTCTGAAACCAATTTGTGACCTATATGGATCTACATGTCATTAATATAGATCACATACGAAATCAGATAGATGCGAATTCCATTTACTGAGACTGGCTGAACAGACTACTACCATACTCGGTGGGCGGGACCTGTCAGAGCGAATGATTTATCGCGTTCGGTCAAAATCCGATCGGAACTGAAACTTTCTTCCCGGACCCTTTTTCGTTGGGCGCGCAGTCTCTCGATTATCGCAATCAGAAAATTTGCGCCCTCTCTTGGTCGCACCAAGGAAAAGGGGACGGAGCCCAGACTACATTAGACCCAGAGATAATCGCAAATGTAGATTTCAAATGGCGGCCATTTTGAAATCCAACATGGCGGCCCATTGGTGAAAATATGCAATGCAGATTGTTACCATTGGATTCCTTGCCCCCCAAAACATACATTTAGACACCAGAATCGAGTCAATAGCAGCATAGACCCAGAGATAATCGCAAATGTAGATTTCAAATGGCGGCCATTTTGAAATCCAATATGGCGGCCCATTGGTGAAAATACGCAATGCAGATTGTTACCATTGGATTCCTTGCCCCCCAAAACATACATTTAGACACCAGAATCGAGTCAATAGCACCATTAGACCCAGAGATAGTCGCAAATGTAGATTTCAAATGGCGGCCATTTTGAAATCCAATATGGCGGACATAAAGAGAGAATTCCAAGTGGCCCAATATCTGAAAATGTTTGCAATATGTTAATGTACATTTGTGCCAAATTTGGAGCTTGTATCACAAAATGCACAATAGGTTTGCTAAGCTGCCCCACTATTTGCACATACCCAATCATGCACGCCATTAAGCTCCTTATTAGTTTGTTTCAAAAGTAACTGAAGATCTCTGTTAGAAAGAAATACATATGAATCATCAGCAAATGATATGAATGCTAACGCACTTGATGCATTTTGAAAATCATTTATATATAAAATAAACAGCAATGGGCCGAAGAGAGATCCCTGCGGTACCCCACATCGAAGTTATTTAATTACAGGGTCACATTCATTAACATGTACATATTGTTTCCTATTTTAAAGATAACTTTTAAATCAGTCAAGGGCTTTGCCTCTTATATACCATAATGGCATAACTTATAAAGCATAATATTGTGATCAACCATATCGAAAGCCTTTGGAAAGTCCAAAAAAAAAGTCCAATGGTGTGTTCATAATTATCAATGACAGTTGTTACTTTATTAATAAAATGCAAAATAGCATGAATAGTGGAATGTTTTTCTCTACATCCAAACTGAAATTTAGAAAGTACCCCACAATTCTTTAAAAATTTCACCACTCTTGTATAGACAAGTTTTTCAAGAATTTTAGGTATTGAGGGTATTTTTGATAAAGATATTGTTCGATAATTGTTTAGTTCTAACCTATCTCCTGTCATAAGAACTGGAACGACCTTAGCAATTTTCATTTTTCCCGGAACGACACCACTCACCAATGAAAGATTGAATATATGTTCCAAAGGAGTCAAAATTTCATCCACTACTTTCTTTAGCACAATATAACTAATACCATCATGGCCAAAACTAGGTTTATTTTGCAAAATTATTAACAATACGCTTTATTTCTACTGAATGAGTTGGAACAAAAAACAATGACTCAGTATTACGATCTCTCAAGAAAGAAGTAAAATTATAATCAGTGAAAGGTACTTTTTTTAGCAAGGGTGGGTCGTATGTCTGCAAAAAAAAAAAAAGTCATTAAAGGCATCAGCAATCATCTTGCTATTTTCAATACATTCATTATTTAACGAAATTCTAGTGGGTTGCTTCTTTTGACTATTTCTATTCAGCAGATTATTAATAACATTCCAAGTGGCTTTAGTATTATTCTGAGACAAATCAAACTGAGAGCAATAATAATTATTCTTCGCAATTCGCAATAAAGAAGTCAAGGTATTTCTATACTTAACATATTTTTTACGAGATGCATCTGAAGGATTAGAACGGAATCTATAACGTTTATTTTACCGATTTATACACCTGAGCAGAGATTTCGTAACCCAGGGTTGCCGGGCTTGACACTTGTAATTTTTCTGCTTAATAATCATAGGGGGAATACATTCATTGAAAGTATTACATAATATGTCCATAAATTTATCATATGCAACATCAATGTCATATTCCTGGAGAACATCATTCCAATCTGCCTCTGATAATTTCTCTTTCAATCTAGAGATTTTATCGTGCGTTAAGCTACGAAAGTATCTTGGCTGTGACAGTTTAGAAGGACAATCAAACCACCATGAAGCTCATGCATGATACAAACATGCAGACAACACATTATCCCAACTCCTGCAACCACCATCAACACCAACAACGATAACGATAAAAAGGACGACAACTGCAAGAAGATAATCATCTTTATGAGAATGAGATCAGCTATAGATCTATGCTATGTAGAGTTCTTATACATGTATACATGTATAGAGAGAGTTGCGAAAGCCATTGATTTGAACGCCACGTTGTTTCCAAACTAAAAGGGACTCTAGATCTTGCCGAGCCGCCCTCTGTGTTCCCCCATCCAAATTGTACCCGATCTCACGCTCTGCCGATCACGCTGTTTATTTTTATTTTTTCTACCAGCTTAGGCGGCAATTCGCGGTTTTGCACCAATTCACACTTTTGCGCCTTAACAGACGTCACTCCTCACCATGAGCGTTGTGTACCCTTCGATGATACTGAAAGCAAAATCATGCGTACACTAACCGAATGAAGACTTTTGTTTTTGTGACTGGTTCCTTGGCAGGCGGTGCATGAGCGCATAGTAAAAAAAAAAAAAAAAAAAAAAAAAAAAAAAAAAAAAAAATATTGTACATTATAATAATATGTATACTGTACATTTTTTCAGTCTATTTTGTCAGTTCGCCAGTCAAATTGAACTTGCGGGTAAATCGGACTTTCATGCGTATTTACCTACGGGCGGCTACCTAGTTGCTGTTACTGTGTTTGCCATCTACCAAAACCTCCCGGTACCAAGAATTGTTCCCCGCAAGTCAAAGGCAAGGCTTGCCCGGAAAGTTGTGACGGGTGAGTGGCGGGGATTGTCCGCATATTATGTTCACGCAGAACACCAGTAGAAGGGCCGTAGCTGTAGCACCGCGCGGGCAATGCACGTCAATTTGTGTTGATTCAAGATACCCTCAACATCACTTTTGCGGTGAAACAATAAATATCTAGAAGCAATCCATATATTTTAGAATAATTGTTCTTCTATTCTCCTTCAAATTACTTGGATACGCCCACAAAGAAAAACAAAAACCTTCCAAACCAAGATTCTGGTTGTTACCTCATCTGTCAATAATTGCTACAGTACTAATTATGATTAACAAAAGACATTGGACTGCACCCTCCCCGATATATTTTTTGAGACATAAGGAACCCAAAGAATGTTCAGAGATCATGAAGCACAAAAGTACAATTAAAACTACGTGAGTTCTTTGCGAAAACCAAATGTTGTCCAAAATGGCCGCCGTTTGTTAATCAAAAATTGCTGTTTTTAGCCTGTTTCAAGAGACAGAGAAATTCAACATAATGTTCGAGATTCAACAACTCAGAAGGTCCAGTGGAGTCTTTCCCTTTATGTGCACAACACGGGCAATAAATTGGGTTGGATGCATCCCCCCCCCCCCCCTTGGGGAAGGGGGTGGCCTGTACATTTCCATAAATATATATTTTCTTACTTTTAGGACAAAAACAAATTTCAGATATTTCATCAAAAAGAGTGCGCTAAATCTCTCAATTTCATATTGGAAAAAGCCAAAATCTCCATCGTATGGGAAGGAGTATTCTCTTCTCACACTTCCCCCTCCCCGACACTTTCCAGAGTATATATTTTTCCTAACGTTTTCAAATAGAAAACAACTACCGGAAATTTCACCAAGTGGATCTGTGAATCTCAAGTCTGAATATACAAAATTTTCCCTCGTGTGGGAGCGGGCAAATTTTTGACCGCACCCTTCCATGATTACCTTTTTGTTCTTTTTTTGATGGAAACAAAAATCTAATATTTCACCAATAGGGTGCATTAGATGTCTGAATATCAAGTTTGAAAATGCAGAATCTCCCTCTTGTTGGGGGAGAGGGGGGAGGGGATCCCCCTTCCACACCCTTCCATATATTGCACATGTCCCTGAATACAACTTTATATATTTCCTACTCTTTGATAGAAATAATTCAATATCTCACCAAACGTTTGCACTGTATGTTTCACTTTCGAATTAAAAATAAAAAATGATATTGCCTTCTAGTAGCCTCTCTGTTTGGCAAGAAATCTGATGGTGAAATGTCTCTCTCGTAACAAGGACACACTCCATGAGTTTTACTACCCAAATGTTTGTATTTGTACACTTTACACAGAAAAAAAAAATTGTTTTTTAAATAAAAAGTTTTTTTAAAAACTATACTGACATTTATCTACATGATTGTGAGATAAAATTGTGACTGCCGGTCATTTGGCACGCCATTTTGAATTTTAGGAAGAGCTCGAGCAGTTTAATCGGTACCTGAGAGCGTCAAAATCTCTTAATATGTATTTTATTGAGTTTTTCATGTTTCGAAACATATCATTATTGTTTTATTATTATCATTATTATTATTTCTTCAACCAAATGTGAATGACAATAAACAGTAACATAACGTAATAATCACATGAAAATAACACAGTTGATAGAGCAAACCAAATACACTGTTTACGTCTGACAAAGTATAAACTGGGAAGCAATACATGGGCTAGGGCTCCCAAAAGTAATTATTTTACTATTGCCCTTAGGCATGTGAGTCCTCATGTAATGCTTTCCCGTACACATATGCAACAACTTGTAAAAAACATAAATGCACATTATCAGAACAGACCAATAATACAAATATCTTATTATTAAAATACAAGACAGTAAATAAATGAGAAATACCCAAAATTATCTTATCTTCACTTCAATATCTAAATCAAGTTAAGCCATCACTCTATGTAATAAAAATAAAAGGAAAAAAGAAAAGAAAAAAGTGATAATTACACGACAGTGTAATATTGAGATATACTAAAACAAACAAACAAACAAACAAACAAACAAAATATACATCAAATTAACATTATATCACAACATTGCAACTTGTATTACAGTCTTAATCCCCTCCGCAACCAGACTGTATTTACTTACCAACCAATCATATACATATATAAACCTCCGCTCTTAAGAACATACAACTCTTATTAGACATATTAGAACATATTCATAATTATTAGACTCTTAAATTGTGTATTGGGTTTCCTAGTTGGAAGGCTATAAAAATTTCAGGAAATGGCGGCCATTTTGGACGCCATCTTGGATTTCGGTACTTGCGTGCGTCAACATCTCTTGATATGTATTTCATTGAGTTCTTCATTTTTCAAAACATATATTCAGACATTGAAATTTTGTATTTGAGTTTCCTGGCTGAAAAGCTATAAGAAATTCAGAAAATGGCGGCCATTTAGATTTCGGTACTTGCGTACGTCAACATCTCTTGATATGTGTTTTATCGAGTTCTTTATGCTTCGAAATATACTGTATATTTAGACAATAAAATTGTGTATTTTCTCTAGTTGAAAAGTTATAAGAATTTCTAGAAATGGCGGCCATTTTGGACGCCATCTTGGATTGCGGAAGACCCTCAAAGAGAATTAATGAAGACTTTTAGTATGTTATTCTAGACATTTTCTGGACCTATCCTGAAAAAAAAAAAAAAAAATCAGCTTGTTCCAAAAATGTCCAGGTTTAAACCTTTTTTGACCTAATGCTCTTGGACTATAAAGTGTTTAATAGGGCTAATACAAGGCCTAGTGTTTCCTTTTCTACCAATGTCTACGGTGGAACAATTTTGTTGATGCCCATTTATCTTCTTAGAAAAGTAGCTCACTGGCATGTCCACCTGATTTTTTTATTACTCTGGAACAAGACAGCATCTACACCTACATCACCAGCATCTACGATGTCAAAATGGCCTTCAAATTTTCAAACGCAGGTTGACAGTCAGATGACCAGACGAACTTTTAGCCTTCTTTAACAAGTTCGTCAAAGCGGTAGCTATTGTACTGAAGCGATATAACTCTCACATGCCAAGAAAATGTAGTATTTCTCGTTTCCTTCTTGGTGGGGAAAAGGCCCGTATGGCCTCATTTGCTAGTTTGGAGAAACGTGACCTTGACCTACTGCATGACCTAGATATGTAACCTGGGCCTTCTTGAATTCGCCTTTCTGAAGGCTAATAGCTAGACTGGCCTCTGACAGTTTATCGAAAAGCGCCCTCAAATGTCTGATATGGGACTCCGATGCGTCGCCATGAACTACCCCTTGGTACTTGGTTAGCAGCTGCAGTCGTCCTACCTGGTTTGTCAGCACAGATCTCTGGGTATTTTCTAGGCAAATCACCTACGTATCTCACGAATTTGTTCCTCCGTGAAGTGACCTTATTTCGACTGCACGTTCTCTACCACTCGCGAATTCGACAAGTTTGGGGATTAGAGTTCAGTTATATGACAAAAACTGTCCTCTGGCTCCGAATCTCCCGCGATAGGAGCACCCTCACGCTCGTCTACAACAGTGACAACACTTACAACTAGCTCATCAGCACGCTCATGATATCCTTTAATCATGTTATTGATATGACAGACACGTTGTCCCTTACGTCTGTCATAAGGGGTACTGATAATGTAGTTCACCTCCTTCAACTTTCTGGTGACAACATACGGACCATTGTATTTTCCCTTTAAGGCTCCTCTGAAAATGGCAATAACACCTTCACCTTGTCACCAGGTTTGAAACTTCTCTTCTCCGCTTTCTGGTCCTTCCAATATTTTATTATTTGCTGAGATGCAAAACGAGAGTCTACTCTGGAACTCAGATACGTAGTCAAGAAAATTGACATTTCCAGCATCTTCCTATATCCAAGAACATTAAATTTGCCATGTAGGTAGCCATGCCGAAGAAACAAGGTACTAAAAAGGAGGGCGAAAACCCCTCGGGGTCGGGAGAGGTCGATGCCGAGGCCCTGGCATCCCTTCCAGTCCAGGAAGGTGTTGCCTATCCCCCTGCTGCTGCTGAATCTCTTGATGCTACCCTCTGATGATGGTGAGAAAAAAAAAAACAGATGAAATCGCCCTTCGTTCTTTCTTTCTCTTTAATTTGCACGATACTTGTAGTAGCAGCAACAGGAAAAGCGGTTCTTCAAAAAGAGCAGCGATACGCTGGGCCTCTTCCTGGCAGAACTTCATTTTCATAATTATTCATAGTCTATAGATTCGCCATGTACTTTTCCAGGAATTAGCAAAAGTTCCCGAACATTCACAAATAGTGATATAGGATTGGAAAATAGCTGCAAGTTTTTGCAAAAACTGTCACTAACATTTGCTTACGTTCGATTATAGTCGCCAACTGCATTTCGGAAACACTTTTCGCAAACATTCGCTCAAAATATTGCTAGTGGTTGCTAAGCATAGCTAAAAGTCGCTAAAAGTTGCTAATGGCAGGGGCGATATCTCATTTTCTTCAAAATTCGTCAGAGAAGTTGGCGAATCCATAATTCGCGACGTTGCAGTTTGTTTGTTGCAGTGTAAAGAGCTTTTTGGGCTCATCGTTCATGGGAGAGGAAAGAAGAGAAGTGGGAGAAGGGAAATCGAAAGAAGGAAATGTATGCGCAACAAATTATCGTTACCAGCGCTAAATTAAATCGTTCTTCAGCCAAGGAGGTAGCGTTTTTTGCCTGTGTTGGTATGTTTGTGTGGTTGCTCGTTTGCAATGTAGCTCATCCGTATGAACGGATTTGAATGAAATTTTCAGAAAAGAAAAAGTTAAGGGGAAATGACAGTATCGTTTGGAATGATCTGCTTGGCGGATACTGTGCTCTCCGAGTGGCGCTCCTCTTTGTGCTGGTTTATAGGTTACTGTCAGTCTTTTTCAGTTCTTTGGTTCCATGGTACACTCATTTGTAGGAAGAAGAAAATGACATCAAGAGCATTGCATCCCAGAAATAAAATCCCACAGTGTAGTTGTCGCGGAGACAGTGTCACATTGTTATATTCAGGGCAATTATCGGCGAAATATTTGGTCACGGAATCTGTAATAACCAAGGAATATACACAGTTTTTGTAGGCAGGGGGCTGCAGCTGACACTGCCTTATGGGCGACAAAAAAAAAAAATAGAATATTCGCAACATCGTAGATGCGATTTTGAAAATAATAACTTACGGTATAATCACAGCGCACACTGTCTCCCAAGTCAGTCTTTTCAACCTCGCAGTGTTGAAACAAAAATAAGATTTTTTTTAATCGTAATTGTAAAGTACTTTTTTGAGCAAAATTTTGATATCTCACAGGTATCTTATTTGTCAGTTTGGGATGTCTAAGGGAAACTTGCTTTCAGAGTAAAATTGATATCAATGAACTAATAAAGCAATGACGACTTTGGCATTTTCTCACAACCTCCCAATCCCCCACCTGTCACCCGCAGCTCTTCCCCTTATAAGGACGTTCCTCAGTTAAAGTGAAGTCCATGTCATTTTCTTCGAAACTTTCCATGCAGTAACTTTGACCCATCCTAAGCCCAAATATGTAAATAAAACCATAGGTTCATGTGCTTGTTTTTCTTCTACGGGACTTTGAAGAATATGACTAATCTGCCGTCCTGTACCAAAATGATAGCGTTACAGGATCAAGACCATGATTGGCAACACAATCTGTAATGACAAACTTAAATCCCCATTATTCTTTCAAAATCCGAGCTATTTTCTCCAAATTTGCAAGAATTGCAGAAAAGGGTATCCAAAAACGAGGAAAAGGTTTCAAAGTTAGGATTTACACTCTCATTCTTTAGCAAGCAGCGTCCTCACGCGGCAGAAAACGCCGAAATCTCTCAAATCCTTCTCAACGACGTTTTCTGTTAGGGGTGAGCTAAAGACAAGGTTAACAAACTTATGCTGTACATTCAAAACCCATGTCATTTTCACAAAACTTGGCCAAATCTTAGGGCAAGGCTCACTAATTCCAGAAAAACAATAAAAAGTGGGGTTCATGTACTCGTTTTTGTGCTAGCAGCGCCCCCATGCGACATATATTGTCGGAAGTCCCCAAAATCTGGTCAGGAACCTATGCAGGGATGCCCTGACAGGGTGAGTTCATAAAACTTATGCTGTACATTCAAACCCCATGTTATTTTCACGAAACTTGACCAAATTGTAGAAAAATGCTTACTAATTCCAGAAGAAGAATAAAAAGTGGGGTTCATGTGCAAGTTTTTTTGTGCTGGTAGCACCCCCATATGATAGAAATCATCCTCGGACCCCAAAATCTGGTCAGGAACCTATCGTGGGTGCCTGATTAGATGGGGTTCATGAATGTCATGCTGTACATTCAAAACCCATGTCATTTTTACGAAACTTCATCAAATTGTAGAAGGAGGGTTACTTTAAAATGCAGAACAATTGTAAAAATGGGGGGGGGGATCATGTGCTCGTGCTAGCAGAGCCTCCTTGCAACAGAAATCATCGTAAGACCCCCAAATCTGGCCAGGAACATGCAATGCATGGATATACCCATGCTAGGGTTATATGAATCTCATGCGGCTCACTCAAAACCCCATTTTCTTTTCTTAAAAAAAAACACCCCAAAACGTGCCATGTTGCAGTGATATGGTGAAAAAAATATCCAGAAAGATAGGTCCATGTGCGCTTTTGTTATTAACTCCCTTACACAGCCATAATGATATCATGTGGACGAAAGCGGAAAACTCCACATTTGTTTGTTTGTTTGTTTGTTTTACCCACTTGCTGTAACTATGTGTAGAAAGTGATAACGGAGGAAAAAGAATAAATATAAGGAAATAGGAGTTTGGGCATTAGTCTGACGGTTCTCCTTGAAAGGAAAAACAAATCTTAACATAATGACGTTGATTGTAGATTACATGTGTTGGTTGCTGCAGTGGTTGGTAAAGTTCGTGTTGTAAACCATGGACATGTAACTTGAGTAACCCCCCCCCCCCCCCAACCGAAAAAAAAAATAATTCTTTGATTCTCCTTTTGTGACACCAGATTTGGTAATCAAAAATTAATATCTAAATCGTGAAAGTAATAAATACTTGTCTGATAATAGTTTCGAGACCTTGTCTTTTGTAACCAAAAATTTAAAAAAGCCAATATTTTGTATTAGTAATGTGACAAGTTTAGATCTGATTTAGATTCTAACAGAGATACTCAGATTGTTTTAGTTGTTAGAACAAAAAATGAAATGTGTGTCATAACTATGTTTGTTTTGTTGTTGTTGTTGTTGTTGTTGTTGTTTTGTTTTTAACACATAGTCTAGTAGACTAGTAGTTCCCGACTAGGGACTATAGGCCCTAGGTACCTTAGCACTCGACTTGACCATGTTGATGAACAGATAATGAACTGCATGTCACAAAACAGGTCTATGAATTGAACATGGAAACAGCTCAGTTCCACTTCCAAGCTTCCCGATTCCGTCGATCAGTGTTGTGCTACCATGACCATGAATACTGTATGCGGTTCGGACCGCTGAACTTTGCGTAGTACGTACAGATTGTAACGCGTACAGTCGGTACGCGAGCCGAGCGAGTCCGCCCAGCGAGTCCGCCCTGGAGAGCTGTCGGGTATCCGTACGTACCACACTCTAGCTCGATCTACTAGCAGCAGAGTCTGCTGCTCAGCTCAGCTAGCTCAGCTCATCACTCGTGCGTACGCTCTTTGTTACGTCACTGCCAACCTGCGCGGCTAGGATGCGCACAAACTCAACTGAGGAATGTCCTTAAAGAACAAATTTATAGAGAATCTGGAAATATGACAAGTTTGATATCTACGGAAAGCTAAGAAGCTAGTTAACAAAACTGGATATCTTTTAGACGATGTAACTTTACCCCCAAACCGTTTTTGAGATTGAAAAAACACCCAATTTCCATGACCACGTAGCTCCGTTCGCTACAAGAAACATCGGATTTGAGCGACGTCACCAAATGTGTATGAGCTGATTTGCCGTACGGCTATATGAGACCCACTCTGGCAAAACCCGAAACTTCTCGGCAAATGTGATTTCGCGCTACAGCCCGAAAAAGGTCAAAAAATGACCTCATGTAGGCACCAAATTGACATTTTAGTATCACGTTGTAGGGGAATTTTTCTAGTTTCTGATTGATATCAACAACATTTCGAAATACAACCTACAAAATGTAGAATTTTGAAGAGAAAAGTGGGATGTCAATCTCAAAAGTTTGCAAAAATCTTACGTCTTAAGACCAAATCGCCTTCGCTTACGGCGAAAATGACTGTTCTTTTGGCGATCGTGTCTTATAGATAATCCTGACACATTTGGTACCTACAGAAAGCTCTACCTCTGCTTATTCCAAATATGGTCATGGCATGATGTCATGCTACTCACTTTCATTCATAAATTCAGTCAGTCCGCAGCACGTATGCTAATGAGCCGATCCGGCAAGATTTATTCAGCACTCTCGTTGACGATCTTTGCGTTCGAAAGGTGTCTCGTCGTGCGAGATTTTGCGAGACTTTGATAGGGCTATGGTTTTCACAGTGTAGCAACTTGTACATACATTCATCATGGCTACAAGTCACGGTAAATTGTTGTCCAGACTTTGATCTTTATTTTGATACTAAATTTGCCTATAACATCGGATCTTATCATGACTATATAATCAGTTGAATTTGCGTAAATTTTACCTGCTTTTCACGGAACATTTTGTCATCTAAAGTTCTTTTTTGGTTCCCGACCGGATTAAGAAACTGTTGTTTCTGATTTTGGCTTTTTCGTAGAGAGGAAACTTAGATACTCATCATAATATTGGAGTCAAGGAGACGCAAGCATGATTTATACTAGTTTTTCCGTTTTGAAATGTCTGTAAAATTCACTCCTAAGCCAGAAGTATGCTCCGCACAAAGTGTACAGTGGTGCGAAAGAGCTCTCTCATTGGACAGTGCGTGCGTTCAGCGCTTGAACTACACGCGTGCCAAGAAACCGCAAGTGGCATGAAACCGTTATGTAGCAGCGTAATGACGTAATGCAAGCGCTGAGTGCAGGCGCTGTCCAATGAGAGAGCTTACTCTTGAGATTGCACGGTTTCAAGCTGATCAGCACTGACATCAATGTATACTTTACTGGTTCCTGACCGGATTAAGCAACAAATTGTCAAGATATTTACATGAATACAAAGATTAGGAGATGGACTACCAAATAAAGCATTTTCATTGAGACGCAAGGTGAATTTGGTATTTTTTTTTTTGACGTCTTGAAAGTGTAATGCACGAATTACTTTTTTCATCATTTTTCAAGCTCAAATTACGCTATGATATTTTTCATTTACAATAATTTGAGTAACATGTGACGATAGTTTACATATTTTCCTTGAATTTGATACCAAATTTGTGAACATAAGGTGTATTTTTGTAGCCGAAAGCCCAAGGACAAAATCCCCTTACGCAGCTCATTACGTATGCAAACCTAAAGCGGGCTTGCATACGAGTTGAATAAATACGAGCGAATTATCGGGTGCTGCGGACTGACTGAATTCGTCTGAAACATGCGTAGCTTTATGCAAATCGTCTCCCAGACACGTAAACAGCCTTGTTACGGAGACACGTGATCGAAATACATGTACGTGTTCACGATCGGTCAACTGCGCCGAGGACCCCCTTGTTTACAAGCAACCTACGTGTTATACTATGGGGATCGCTGCAGCGGCGGTCCATGCTTGCATGTATAAACACCTGTATCGTGACTGCATGCTGCTCAGCACGGAAATGTTGCAGTTTCCCGCTTTGTTAGACTGTTTTATGGCAAGTTGAGGTAGAAATTAGAATTTAAACCAACACACAAGAGAAAAAGAAGGTCACATTTATCTAACAAACCTTCATCATGCCATTTCGAAGAAGAATCAAGCTGAAATCACGGCATCAAGGAATACCTCTTCACTGCCGATTCTGCTGGTACTGTTGGAGTTGTGCCCCAGATAACAATTTTCCGTTGGGCCAATGTCTTTATGGTCGCCATGGTCGCAGTCGGTGAGATGACATTGGCTCAACGTTGGGCCAATGTCTTTATAGTCGCCACTTGCGGTCGGTGGATATATTTGGGAATCCTACCTGGTCGGTACGGTTGCAGTTTGTAAACTAACGTTGGCGCAACGTTGGGCCACCGTCTCACCTTGTCGGTGATGCAAGATGGATATTGGTAGGTAATCCTACTTTGGGGCAACGTTGGCAATGGTTGGCACAGTCACAGTCGGTAAGCTAACGTTGATACAAGGTTGGGCCATTGATTTACTTTCGTTCCCAAGGGAAGGTAGAAATTATTTGGCAAACCTACCTTGGGCCAACGTTGGCAATTTTTGTTTCCGCACAGCCGGTAAGATAACGTCGGCACAAAGTTGGACCACCCGTCTCACTTTGGTCATTGATGCACAATGACAGCCGGTAAGATAACGTCGGCACAAAGTTGGACCACCCGTCTCACTTTGGTCATTGATGCACAATAAATATTGGTTGGCCATCCTACGTTGGGCCAACATTGGCGATTTGTGGTCATGATCGCAGTCAGCATGTTTACGCTGGAACAACATTGGCCCATTGTCTTACTTTTGTAAATAATCTAAGGTAGATATTGGTTTGCCAGCCTACATTGGGCCAACGTAGGCGATTATCGCCACGATCGCAATCGGTAAGTTACATTTGGAACATTGGCACAACATTGGGTAACCATCTTACTTTTATCACTGATGAAGGGTGGATCTTGATCGGCTATCCACATTGGGCTAATATTGACAATGATTGGCACGGCTGCAGTGAAAGCTACAGTTGGCAGGCACAGCCTTGGGTTAGGCCAATATTGGCCCAAGAGGCAAAGCCTGACGGTTGACTATAAGCTTTGGAACAATGACAGACCATTGTTATATCAACCATTTTTCGAACTTGATTGAACCGTTGGGCCAATATCGGCCCAACAGTGAAAGTCTGACGTTGTACTGACATTGGTACAATGTCAAACCAACATCATATCAACCATATTTACACTTTGAATGCTATGGTTTTCTACTGTTAATCCAACTTGCAAGTGTATATGTTGCCACAACAGTAAGACATTTGACGTCGCGCTGACGTCATTTTGGCCACCGGGCCAACATTGGCCCAACAATGAAAGCCTGACTTTGGACCGACGTTGGTTCAATGTCACACCGACATTATACCAACCATGTTACCAACTCGAATGCAGCGTTGGCCCGATGTTTGTCATACGTCATGCGTGTATGTTGTCACAACATCATAATATAACGTTGGCTCAACGTCATTTTGGTCGTCGGGCTACCACTGGCCCAACAGTTAAAGTCTGACGTTGGAATGACGTTGGCGCAATGTCAAATCAACATCATATCAACCGCATTTTGTCCAGTGTTAATCCAATTTGAAAGTGTGTATGTTGGCACAACGTTAGAAATATGACGTCGCTCCGACGTCATTTTGGCCATCGGGCCAACATTGGCCCAACACTGAAAGCCTGACATGGGTCTCACGTTGGTTCAATGTCAGACCGACATTATACCAACCATGTTACCAATTTGAATGCTGCATTGGCCCGATGTTGGTCAAACGTCATGTGTGTATGTTGTCACAATATCATAAAATGACGTTGGTTCAATTCACATCATTTTGACCGTCAGGCAACCACTGGCCCAACAGTGAAAGTCTGACGTTGGAATGACGTTGGCTCAATGTCAAATCAACATCATATCAACCATATATTTCCACTTTGAATACTGCATTTGTCCAATGTTAATCCAATTTGAAAATGTGTATGTCGGCACAACCTTAGAAATATGACGTCACTCTGACGTCATTTTGGCAATCGGGACAACATTGGCCCAACAGTGAAAGCCTGACATTGGACTGACGTTGGTTCAATGTCAGACCGACATTATACCAACCATGTTAAAAATTGGAATGCTGCATTGGCCCGATGTTGGACAAACGTCGTGCGTGTATGTTGTCACAACGTCATAAAATGACGTTGGCTCAACGTCATTTTGGTTGTCGGGCTACCACTGGCCCAACAGTGAAAGTCTGACGTTGGAATGACGTTAGCTCAATGTCAAATCAACATCATATGAACCATATTTCCACTTTGAATACTGCATTGTCCTATTTTAATCCAATTTGAAAGTGTGTATGTTGGCACAACGTTAGAAATATGACGTCACTCCGACGTCATTTTGGCCATCGGGCCAACATTGGCGCAACAGTGAAAGCCTGACGTTGGACCGACGCTGGTTGAATGTTAGATCGATATCATACCAACCATGTTACCACTTTGAATGTTGCGTTCGCCCCATGTTGGTCAAACATCATGCATTTATGTTGACCCAACATTATTATATGACGTTGGCTCAACGTCATTTAGTTCGTCAGGCCACCACTGGTCCAGCAGTGAAAGTCTGACGTTGGATTGACGTTGGTACAATGTCAAATTAACATCATATCAACCATATTTTCACTGCATTTTCACTGCATTTGTCTAATGTTAATCCAACTTAAAAGTGTGTATGTTGGCATAACGTGCAAAATATTACGTCGGACAATGTCAGGCCAACATTACATCAACTATATACTTTTCCAGTTTGAATGCTACGTTCTTCCAACGTTTATCCAGCGTCATGCGTGTATGTATGCACAATGTCAGAAACGTGAGATTGGCCCAACGCCATTTTTCAACCATTTTTCAAACAGTTAAAGCCTAATGTTGGGCCAACGTTAGTAAAATGTCAGACCTTCATTGTATCAACAATTTTCCACTTTGAATGCTGCGTTTGTTGAACCCAGATAGCAATGCTGCGTTGGCCAAACGTCGGTCCAATGGCATACGTGTACGTCGGGCCAACAACAGAAACGTGACGTCGCTCCGACGTCATTTTGGCCATCGGGCCAACGTTGGTCCAACGGTAAAGCCTTATGTTGGGCCGACGTTAGTACAATGTCAGACCGACTTTATACCAACCATTCTTCCACTTTGTATCATGCACTGGCCCAACATTGGCCCAACTACTTGTGTGTATGTTGGCACAACGTCAGAAACATGACGTTGATCCAACGTCATTTTGGTCGTCGGATTGGCATTGGCCCAACAGTGAAATCTTGACGTAATACCAAAGTTATATCAAGCACTTTTCCACCCTGTTATAACGTTAAGCTAAACGTTATACCAACCACTTTTCCACTGTAATATGATATTATCACACTGTAAAACCATTCCCTTTTCGACTTTGTAATGACGTTATCCCAACATAAAACCAACGACTTTTCCACTTTGTTATGACGCTATCCCAGCGGCTGCATCGACCACTATTCCACCTTGTAATGACATTATCCCACCGTTACACTGACATTGTTCCAACCAAGTTCATACCATACTATAACATTATTCCACGATATACCTGCCACTTTACATGTGTGTCATGGTGTTAGACCAACCTTAGACCAACGTTGTATCAACCACCCCACAATGACATTACCTCAATGTTAGACCAACGTTGCACCATCCACTTTTCCACAGTGTTGTGACATTGTGCCAACGATGTACCAACGTTGGTACAACGTCATCCTTTTACTGTTGAGCCAACGTTGGTGCGATGACCAAAAAAGCCGCCTGAATTAGAGTCTATTCCTATAATTCCTACAATCTACCCTATTCCTAAGCTTCTACATCCTTTTACAGCGTTAGTGCGATGACAAAAAAAGCTTTTTAGGCCAACGTCATGTTTCTGACGTTAGGCCATCGTAGTCTTGTTTCTGGGCAGAAGCCGCCTGAATTAGAGTCTATTCCTATAATTCCTACAATCTACCCTATTCCTAAGCTTCTACATCCTTGATACATATTCCTATACCTATATCTATTCCTATGTCCTAGCTGAAAGAAACATATTTCGTTTTCTTTATGAACCCTGCGTAATGATAATGTTTCAAGACATGGTTGTTAACTGGATGACGCTTTCATTACATTTTCGTCAAAATTCCATCAAAACATCGCAATACTTTTTACAAACGCGAGTGAAAATTGTTCACAAATCCGCAATAATTTGATTTCAATTTCTAAAGTAGTTTACAGTTAAACCCCAGCATCAATACTTTTAAATTTAACGTTTTTTTTAACACTTTCGCCAGATTTGAATTGCAAATTCTCTCATTAATATTCATGATCTTTGTACGTCGTTATTCCAACGTTAGGCCAACGTTGTCCAAAAAGCTTTTTCACATGATTA
The DNA here is from genome assembly GCF_964275005.1 of Diadema setosum. Classification (NCBI taxonomy): domain Eukaryota; kingdom Metazoa; phylum Echinodermata; class Echinoidea; order Diadematoida; family Diadematidae; genus Diadema; species Diadema setosum. Next base: position 1,067,335 of record NW_027307651.1, read on the forward strand.
TGACATGGCAAAAAATCCCGATACAGTGTATTGAAAAATGTCTTTATATCATGAACATGTTGCAATAATACTAGGTGTTTCAAAAAACATTTCCCACTTTTGATTTTTAATAATTCATAAACTATATATCAGATAACACTGTCGTTGATATGAGTAATAGCTGAATAGTGTACAATTTGGTTGGAGGTGGTTTGAATGTGAAAGCATAAATCAGTTTCATGAAATCCATGATTAATTTTACAGTTAGGTTCCAGATTTTGCTCTATTTTCAACCCTCTGTACAAAATTTCACTTTGCATAGGGGTCAATGGATGTGTATGGAAGTATATATACCTGCCACTTTACAAGTGTGTCATGGTGTTAGACCAACCTTAGACCAACGTTGTATCAACCACCCTACAATGACGTTATCACAATGTTAGACAAACGTTGTACCAACCACTTTTCCACAGTCTTGTGACATCGTGCCAACGATGTACCAACGTTGGTTCAACGTCATCCTTTTACTGTTGAGCCAGCGTTGGTGCGATGACCAAAAAAGCTTTTTAGGCCAACGTCATGTTTCTGACGTTAGGCCATCGTAGTCTTGTTTCTGGGCAGAAGCCGCCTGAATTAGAGTCTATTCCTATAATTCCTACAATCTACCCTATTCCTATGCTTCTACATCCTATACCTATTCCTATACCTATATCTATCCCTATGTCCTAGCTGAAAGAAATATATTTCGTTTTCTTTATGAACCCTGCGTAATGATAATGTTTCAAGACATGGTTGTTAACTGGATGACACTTTCATTACATTTTCGTCAAAATTCCATCAAAACATCGCAATACTTTTTACAAACGCGAGTGAAAATTGTACATAAATCCGCAATAATTTGATGGCAATTTCTAACGCAGTTTACAGTTTAACCCTTGCATCAATACTTTTAAATTCTACGTTTTTTTTTTTTTATATTTGCAATTAGAATTGCAAATTCTCTCATTAATATTCATGATCTTTGTACGTCGTTATTCCAACGTTGGGCCAACGTTGTCCTAAAAGCTTTTTCACATGATTATGACTTGGCAAAAAATCCCAATACAGTGTATTGAAAAATGTCTTTATATCATGAACATGTCGCAATAATACTAGGTGTTTCAAAAAAACATTTCCCACTTTTGATTTTTAATAGTTCATAAACTATAACAGATAACACTGTCACTGATATGAGTAATAGCTGAATAGTGTACAATTTGGTTGGAGGTGGTTTGAATATGAAAGCATAAATCAGTTTCATGAAATCCATGATTAATTTTACAGTTAGGTTCCAGATTTTGCTCTATTTTCAACCCTCTGTACAAAATTTCACTTTGCACAGGGGTCAATGGGTGTGTATGGGAGTGTGTGGTTAACACCATGACAATGGTCCTAAACAATGGTTAGGGTTTGAATGCTTCACTATTTATTCATGAGAAATTCCACTATCACAATTAGTCTTTATTCAGCCTCTGGCAGTATCTGTGTAAAGTCAAACGCCTGCCGATACTGTCGTTGGATCTCGACAGTGCTCTCCCTACTTTTGAAAAAACGAAATCATAATGAATACCTTCTGTTCTATCGTAAACATCGTGACAGGAAGCAAAGAAAATTAATTAGAGTATCCACTTGTGTTAATGGAGCCTTAAATAAATCTACTGTGAAACATATCGCCCCAATGATAAATGCTGCTGAACTCTTTACCAAAAATGATTTCTTTGTATCAAAAAGCGAACAATTTGTCAGACTATTTAATTAGTAGACAGTTGTATCAAAATGCGGAACTTTAGATAATTTATGCTTATTTATATCCCAAATTTAGTGATATGTGGAGCAAAAATTGAAAATGATTGCATGGAAACATGTGCTTCCTTTTTCCATGTGCATGCATTTAACACTTTACCGTGCATGAATCCAGACTAGCAGTGCCCAGGGCAATCCACATGAATTATTGATTAAGCATTCATGTGCCTGGGAGCTCGAGACTGACGCCTAGTCAACAGGTGGTTCAGGCATGTACATTGTTCAGGGCCATTGTCAGCACACACTCACATACACATTATTGGTTCCTGTGCAAGGTTCAATTTTTGTACAGAGGGTTAAAATTTGACCAAAATCTGAAACCTTACTTCAAAATCAATCTTAGATTTAATGAAAGTGATTTATGCTTTAACATTCATATCACCTCCAACCAAATTGTACATTTTTCAGCTATTATTTATATCAATGACAGTTTTATCGGATGAATAATTTTTGAACTATTAATGATAAAAAATGGGAAATGTTTTTTTTTAAACACCTAGTATAAGCAGTAAACACTTAAATAGCTTAGCAGTTTTCTCTTTTCCGCTGTTTTGATTAATTATCTTTTTTTTTAAATGACAAAGTGTGCATTGTTTTTTTGAATAATATTCGTGCTTTTTTATACTCTGTTCGGTGAACCATCATTCAATGAATGAAAGTCAAATTGACAACATGTACGGCTTTAAATATTTTTTTTTCTTTGGTGGAAGTAAGAATAAATCCGTTGAATCTAAAAAAAAAAAGTTTAATCTTGGCATCAATACATGTTCATTTAATGTCTTTTGGTCTATCTTCATTAGTTTTCAATTTACAGACTCTCTCTTATAATTGGATAATGATGGAAATGACGTTTATCCCAACTTTAGCCCAAGCTATAGTGAACTTATACGGAGTATCATTCCAGGAGTACACCAACCCCACTCCAGTGGACCATTTCTAGCTAACTCAAATGTATGCTGCAATTCATCAACATTTTGGACAAGTAGCCGGTTGTGAATTACATATATGCTATAATCTCCCCAACATTGGCTAACACTCACGCAACTCTTTGCCAAAGCGCTGGCCAACCGCATGTTTCTGACGTGACACCATACGCGCATGACGTTGGACTAATGTTGGACAAACGCAGCATTCAAAGTGGAAAATTGTTGATACAATGAGGGTCTGACATTTTACCAATGTTGGTCGAACATATGGTTTTCACTTTTTGAAAAATGTGGGCCCGACGGACAAAATGGCGTTGGGCCACCCTCACGTTTCTGACATTGTGCAAACATAAACGACCAACGTTGGACGAACGCAGCATTCAAACTGGAAAAGTATATAGTTGATGTAATGTTGGTCTGACATTGTACCAGCATTGGACCAAAGTCAGGCTTTCACTGTTGGGCCAACAACGTTGGTCCGATTGCCAAAATTACATCGGAACGACGTCATATTTCTAACATTGTGCCAACATACAAACATTCAAGTTGGAATAACATTGGACAAACGCAGGGTTCAAAGTGGAAATTTCGTTGATATGATGTATTTCACATTGTGTCAACGTCAGATCAACGTCAGATTTACTGTTGGACCAGTGGTGGCCCGACGACCAAAATGACGTTGAGCCAACGTCATATTCTGACGTTGTGCCAACACTATACACGCATGACGTTTTACCAACATTTGGCTAACGCAGCATTCAAAGTGGTAACATGGTTGGTATAATGTCGGTCTGACATTGATCCAATGTCGGTCCACCGTCAGACATTCACTTTTGTACCACTGGTGTCCCGACGACCAAAATGACGTTGAACCAACGTCATATTTCTGACGTTGTGCCAACATACACGCATGACGCATTCAAAGTAGAAAATGGTTGATATGACGTTGGTCTGACATTGTACCAGCATTGGACCAACGTCAGGCTTTCACTGTTTGGCCAATGTTGGCCCGATCGCTAAAAAGACGTCGGAACGACATAATATTTTGCACGTTATGCCAACATACACACTTTTAAGTTGGATTAACATTAGACAATTGCAGTGCTCAAATAAGTGAAAATATTGTTGATATGATGTTGATTTGACATTGTACCAACGCCAATCCAACGTCAGACTTTTACTGTTGGACCAGTGATAGCCCGACGACCAAAATGAGGTTGAGCCAACGTCATTCTCTGATGTTGTGGCAAAATTCACGCATGATGTTTGACCAACATCGGGCCAATGCAGCATTAAAATTGGTTACATGGTTGGTATAATGTCGGTCTGACATTGAACCAACGTCAGTCCAATGTCAGGCTTTCACTGTTGGGCCAATGTTGGTCCGAATGATGGCCAAAATGACGTCGGAGTGACGTCATATTTCTAACGTTGTGCCAACATACACATTTTCAAATTGGATTAACATTAGACAATGCAGTATTCAAAGTGAAAATATGGTTGATATGATGTTGATTTGACATTGAGCCAACGTCATTCCAACGTCAGACTATGACTGTTGGGCCAGTGGTAGAGCGACGACCAAAATTGACGTTGAGCCAACGCCATTTTATGATGTTGTGACAACATACACGCATGACGTTTGACCAACATCGGGCCAATGCAGCATTCGAATTGGTAACATGGTTGGTATAATGTCGATCTGACATTGTACCAACGTGAGTCCAATGTCAGGCTTTCACTGTTGGGCCAATGTTGGCCCGATGGGGAAAAATGACTTCGGAGTGACGTCATATTTCTAACGTTATACCAACATACACACTTTCAAATTGGATTAACATTGGACAAATGAAGTATTCAAAGTGGAAATATGGTTGATATGATGTTGGTTTGACATTGAGCCAACGTCATTCCAACGTCAGACTTTCACTGTTTGGCCAGTGGTAGCCCGACCACCAAAATGACGTTGGGCCAACGTCATTTTATGATGTTGTCACAACATACACGCATGACCTTTGACCAACATCGGGCCAATGCAGCATTCAAATTGGTAACATGGTTGGTATAATGTCGGTCTGACATTGATCCAACGTCAGTCCAATGTCAGGCTTTCACTGTTTGGGCCAATGTTGGCCCGATGGCCAAAATGACGTCGAAGCGACGTCATATTTCTAACGTTGTGCCAACATACACACTTTCAAATTGGATTAACATTGGACAAATGCAGTATTCAAAGTGGAAATATGGTTGATATGATGTTAATTTGACATTGAGCCAACGTCATTCCAACGTCAGACTTTAACTGTTGGGCAAGTGGTAGCCCGACGACCAAAATGACGTTTAGCCACTAATAAACGTCATTTTATGATGTTGTGACAGCCTACACGCATGACGTATGACCAACATCGGGCCAACGCAGCATTCAAGTTGGTAACATGGTTGGTATAATGTCAGTGTGACATTGAACCAACGTCAGTCCAAAGTCAGGCTTTCATTGTCGGGCCAATGTTGGTCCGGTGGCCAAAATGACGTCAGCGCGACGTCTAATGTCTTAATGTTGTGCCAACATGCACATTTGCAAATTGGATTAACATTAGAAAACCATAGCATTCCAAGTTGATATATGGTTGATATGATGTAGGTTTGACATTGTACCAATGTCAGACTTTCACTGTTTGGCCGATATTGGCCCAACGGTTCATTCAAGTTTGAAAAATGGTTGATATAACAATGGTCTTTCATTGTTCCAAAGTTAGTCAACCGTCAGGCTTTGCCTCTTGGGCCAATATTGGCCTAACCCAAGGCTGTGCCTGCCAACTGTAGCTTTCACTGCAGCCGTGCCAACCATTGCCAATATTAACCCAATGTGGGTAGCCGATCAAGATCCACCCTTCATCGGTGATAAAAGTAAGATGGTTACCCAATATTGTGCCAATGTTCCAAATGTAGCTTACCGATTGCGATCGTGGCGATAGTCGCCTACGTTGGCCCAATGTATGGCAAACTAATATCTACCTTAGACTAGTTACAAAAGTAAGACAATGGGCCAATGTTGTTCCAAGGTAAGCATGCTGACTGCGATCATGACCACAAATCGCCCATATTGGCCCAACGTAGGATAGCCAACCAATATTTATTGTGCATCAATGACCAAAGTGAGACGGCTGGTCCAACTTTGTGCCGACGTTATCTTACCGGCTGTGCGAAAACAAAAATTGCCAACGTTGGCCCAAGGTAGGTTTGCCAAATAATTTTCACCTTCCCTCGGGAACGAAAGTAAATCAATGGCCCAACCTTGTACCAACGTTAGCTTACCGACTGCCACCGTGCCAACTATTGCCAACGTTGCCCCAACGTAGGATTACCAACCAATATCCATCTTGCATCACCGACAAGGTGAGACGGTGGCCCAACGTTGCACCAACGTTAGTTTACAAATTGCAACCGTACCGACCATCGCCATCGTTGGCCCAACGAAGGATACCCATCTATATCCACCGACCGCAAGTGGCGACCATAAAGACATTGGCCCAACGTTGAGACAACGTCATCTCACCGACCAAGACCATGGCGACCATAAAGACATTGACCCAACGTTGAGCCAACGTCATCTCACCGGCCGCGACCGTGGCGACCATTGCTGACGTTGGCCCAACGAAGAATTGTTATCTGGGAATATTAGTCCAACGTCATGCGCATATGGTGACGTCAGAAACATGAGGTTGGCCAGCGCTCTGGCAAAGAGTTGCGTGAGTGTTAGCCAATGTTGGGGAGATTATAGTATATATGTGATTCACAACCGGGTACTTGTCCAAAATGTTGATGAATTGCAGCGTACATTTGAGTTAGGTAGAAATGGTCTCCTGGAGTGGGGTTGGTGTACTCCTGGAATGATACTCCGTATGAGTTCACTATAGTTTGGTCCAAAGTTGGGATAAACATCATTTCCATCATTATCCATCATAAGAGAGAGTCTGTACATTGAAAACTAATGAAGATAGACCAAAGACATTAAATGACAATGAATTGATGCCAAGATTAAACTTTTTTTTTAGATTCAACAGTTTTATTCTTACTTCCTCCAAAGGGAAAAAATATTTAAAGCCGCATATGTTGTCAATTTTACTTTCATTCATTGAATGATGGTTCACCGAACAGAGTATAAAAAGGCACGAATATAATTAGAAAAAAACAATGTACACTTTGTCATTTTAACAACAAGATAATTAATCATAACAACGGAGAAGAGAAAAGTGCTAAGCTATTTAAGTGTTTACTGCTTATATTATTGCAACATGTTCATGATATAAAGAAATTTTTCAATACACTGTATTGAGATTTTTTTTTTTTGCCAAGACATAATCATGGGAAAAGCTTTTGGGACAACGTTGGCCCAACGTTGGAATAACGACGTACAAAGATCATGAATATTAATGAGAGAATTTGTAATTCACATCTGGCGAAAATGTTAAGAAAACGTTAAATTTAAAAGTATTGATGCTGGGATTAAACTGTAAACTGCGTTAGAAATTGCCATCAAATTATTGCTGATTTATGCACAATTTCCACTAGCGTTTGTATAAAGTATTCCGGTATTTTGATGGAATTTTGACGAAAATGTAATGAAAGTGTCATCCAGTTAATAACCATGTCTTGAAACATTATCATCACGCAGGGGTTCAAAAAGAAAACCAAACACTCTTCTTTCAGCTAGGAAATAGGAATAGATATAGGTATAGGAATAGGTTATAGGATGTAGAAGCTTAGGAATAGGATACCCAGATAACAATTCTCCGTTGGGCCAACGTCAGAAATGGTCGCCACGGTCGCGATCGGTGAGATGACGTTGGCTCAACGTTGGGCCAATGTTTTTATGGTCGCCATGGTCGCGGTCGGTGAGATGACGTTGGCTCAACGTTGGGCCAATGTCTTTATGGTCGCCACTTGCGGTCGATGAATATAGTTGGGTATCCTACGTTGGGCCAACGTTGGCGATGGTCGGTACGGTCGCAGTTTTTTTTAAACTAACGTTGGCCGTCTCACCTTATTGGTGATGCAAGATGGATATTGGTTGGTAATCCTAAGTTGGGACAACGTTGGCAATGGTGGGCACGGTCGCAGTCGGTAATCTAACGTCGGTACAATGTTGGACCATTGTTTTACTTTCGTTCGCGAGGGAAGGTGGAAATTATTTTGCAATCCTGCGTTGGGCCAACGTTGGCAATTTTTGTTTTCGCACAGCTCTGCCCCCCCCCCCCCCCACGGAAGAAAGCAGTAACTGCATAGCTGCTGAGCTGAGATAAATGCGATTTTGTGCTTTTTGCAGATTCTTTAAAAACACAGAAACATTCAAAAATAATTTTGTGGTATGATTATGCACCATACCTAGTTGTCTAACAATACCTAGGAAAAAATTATGTTTCCGTTATTTTTTAAATGTTATTTAGGAAAATGTAGTTACTGCGGTGACTCACCCTTGATTCTGGGTAGTTTCCCCACGGAAAAAAAAAAGCAGTAACTGCAGACGGCCAGGAGTCTGCTGTTTTCCCCATGGAAAAAAAGCAGTAACTGCACATGTCACATGACCGTAGGAGGAGAATTGTTACCACCACCAGCTTATAAAGTTCTTCTACTTTCTGGTTAGTCTAGATCTATAAGATCTAAGACCTAACGTTAGTCCTAGACTAGGTCTTGTCGATTGAATGGCATTCTGTGTAACAATAAGGTAATTGAAGTTGAACTTTGAAGTGCCCGGCCTGGCCCCTAACACATGACCCTGGACTAACGTTAGACAATAAAGTATCAAGTCTCTTCGTCTTACAGTTAGATCCTAGTCGAACTCTGACGTTACACGTAAGCTAGACTACAGATCTATGCCCAATGTTAGTGCCAGACCTAGATCTAACGTTGGATTAGGCCTAGAAAATACTGACATTTTGTCTAAAAACAGTTAACACTACTCTGTAACGTTAGATCTGATATGGTTGGGTGTTCATAATACCGGCCACCTAATGTCTTTCTATCAATAGAAACGTGAAAAATCTCACAATTTGCCTGAAATTTTACTCACGTGTGGAGAAAATACTCCGGATTCACAAGCGCGCACTGAAAATGCGATCTGAGGTACACGCTCTAGATGGCGGCTTCGAACGCGTGGCCGTGGGGTGTCATTTTTTCCGCACTCAGTTGCCCTGTTCATTTCAACCGACCACCCTGGCAACACGTGTAAAGGGCGCTTAAATGCGTTTTTTCGACAGGCCGCTGTTTTTTTCCAGCCGTCATTTTTTCCCCAATAATATTTGAATATATTTTGAATCCTTCGATATTACTTTTGAAGGACTGTTTCATGAATTTGAATTGATTTTCATTGGGAAACTTTTCATCGTAATTGAAATAAATTAGATGAGTCGGTTTGTTTTTTCACATTCATTTCTCGTTTCTGCTTCAACTGGTACGATCGTAGCGGGCGACAAAAAAATTATGTCATGTGTATGTGTAACGTGTGTGCACGATCGTACAAGCGGCGGTGACAATTTTGCGGTCAAAATCGTCAAATTCATTACGGAAGGATACTCTACATCTAACAACGAGTCAGCAAAGGTAGGCCTAGTTATATGTAGTTACACGATAATCTTATTCGATTTTGCTAAATTTCGTTAATTTAGAGGGAATGCTCATTTGTTTTCGCCTCATTTTACTCGGTAGCGTAGCCCAGTGAAGAATCGAACACCGTTGCGCGTAGTCACATGCGTACATATTCTTTCTGTACGCGCAATGCCATTATAGTGCGCGGTCGGTTGATATGGACCTGGTCGGTGTGTTGAACGCCTACCATACGCGGTAGACCTAACTTTAGGGCCTACATCTAACGCTAGACTAACGTTAGTGTATTAATACTAGTGCTCATCTCCCTTCAATATATTTTCAGCTCACCTAGATTTTCTCGTTCTGGCCAAAGCCATGGCTACCATGACTTTTCCTCTACAATTCATGATAGATTTGCAGGGCATGCAGGCATGCCTGGACCGCAGAAATTGTGTGACTGCATGGTTATCACTGGCATGATCACTAGCTCAGACTGTACCAGACCTGCAAACATGTACTGTGCAAGTGATGACTGTGATGTGATGCAGCTAGACTAGTACTGTATGCTGCAGAATTTATGCGCATGCAGCTAGCTGCACGCGTATTCTGCACTCTGAGCGCGCTGAGTCTGCCAGGTTTGCTAGTCTCCAGGGGCCCGTTGCATAAAAGTTACAATTATGGGAACTTTGCCATTCAATGGTAACTACCATGCCAACAATACTCAACAGCAAATCAAAATCAAGAATTCCACGGAAGTTACCATTGGATGGCAAAGTTACCATAATTGTAACTTTTATGCAACAAGCCCCAGAAAGAAACTTTTTCTACAACTTGTCATATGATTCTTTGCGGGCAGAGTCAAGTTACTGGTGAAACAATCTTTTTATATCTACTCCCCTAAATTATGGAAGAAACTGCTGTTTATATTGTTTTTTAAAAAAATAGTAGAAAAAAATAAACGGTATTTAAGGGAAAAAATATACAGGAAGGACTATACAGAGTCTGAATGATTAGACTAAATTGTTAGTTACTGCTTTCTTCCGTGGGGAAACTTGCAAAGTTGAATCAACTAGATGCAGTTACTGCTTTTTGCAAAAGTGAAAAATTGAATTTTTGGTCACTTTCATTTTTTTTTTCTGCAAAACTGACCTATTAACATTGAAGAGCATTGGGTAAACTATTCATTTTTGCAAAAAAAAAAGCAAACATTCATAAAAATGTCAGTTACTGCTTTTTTTCCGTGGGGGCAGAGCTGGTGAGATAACGTCGGCACAATGTTGGACCATCCGTCTCACTTTTGTCATTAATGCCAAATGGATATTGGTTGGCTATCCTACGTTGGGTCAACATTGGCGATGGTCGGCATGGTCGCAGTCGGTATGCTTACGTTGGAACAACATTAGCCCATTGTCTTACTTTTGCAACTAATCTAAGGCATCGGGCCAACATTTGCCCAACAGGGAAATCCTTTTGGTCAAACGTCATGCGTGTATGTTGGCACAACATGAGAATATGACGTTGGCTAAACGTCATTTTAGCCGTCAGACCACCACTGGTCGAACAGTGAAAGGCTGACGTTGGGGTGACGTTGGTTCAATGTCAAACAAACATCATATCTACTAAAAGGGCAGCATTTGTCCAATGTTTATCCAACTTACAAGTGTGTATGTTGCACAAAAGTAAGAAATTTGACGTCGCGCTGACGTCACTTTTGCCACCGGGCCAATATTGGCCCAACAATGAAAGCCTGACGTTGGACCGACGTTGGTTCAATGTCAGACCGACATTATACCAACCATGTTACCAATTTGAATGCTGCGTTGGCCCAATGTAGGTAAAATGTCATGCGTGTATGTTGGCAAAACATCAGAATGTGACATTGGCTCAACGTCGTTTTTGTCGTCGGGCCAACACTGGTCAAACAGTGAAAGGCGGATGTTGGCACAATGTCAAATTAACATTACATCAATCATATTTCCACTCTGAATACTGCATTTGTCTAATGTTAATCCAACTTGAAAATGTGTATGTTGGCTCAACATTCGAAATATGACATCGCTTTGACGTCATTTTTGCCATCAGGCCAACATTAGCACAACAGAAAAGCTTGACGGTGGAACAACGTTGGTTCAATGCCAGACCGACATAATACCAACCATGTTACCACTTTGAATGCTACGTTGGTCTAATGTTGGTAAAACGTCATGGGTGTATGTTGACACATCGTCAGAATGTGGTTGATGAATTTTAGCATACAGTTGAGTTAGCTAGAAATGGCCTACTGGATTGTGGTTGGTATACTATTGGACTGGTAGTACATATAAGTTCACTACAATAGCTTGGTCTGAAATTGGGATAAACGTCATTTCCATTACTGTATTATCCATCATAAGAGAGTCTGTAAATTGAAAACTAGTGAAGATAGACAAAAGACATTACATGAAAATATATTGATGCCAAGATTAAACTTTGTTTTAGATTAACAGTTTCATTCGTATTTCCACCAAAGGAAATAAAATGATTTAAAGCCGTGCATGTTGTCAATCTGACTTTCATTCATTGAATGATGGTTCACCGAACAGAATATAAAAATGACACGAATTATATTTACAAAAATTTACACTTTGTCATGGCAGCAAAAACAGATAATTTATCCTAACAACAGATAAGAGAAACTTTAAACTGTTAAACTATTTAAGTGTTTATTGCTTATATTATTGCAACATATTCATGATATAAAGACGTTTTTGAATACACTGTATTTGGATTTTTTTTTTTTTACCAAGTCATAATCGTGTGAAAAAGCAGTTGAGACAACGTTGGCCCATCGTTGGAATAACGACATACCAAGATTATGAATATTAATGAGAGAATTTGCAATTCAAATATGGCACAATTTTTTTTTAAGTTAAATTTAAAAGTATTGATGCTTGGATTAAACTGTAAACTGTGTTAGAATTTGTCATCAAATTATTGCTGATTTATTCACAATTTCCACTACCGTTTCAAAAATTATTCCGATGTTTTGATGGAATTTTGATGAAAATGTAATGAAAGTGTCATCCAGTTAGTAACCATGTCTTGAAACAGTATCATCACAAGGGGGTTCATAAAGAAAATCAAATGCTTTTCTTTCAGCTAGGTATAGGAATAGTTCTCGGTCTAGGTATAGGAATAGGTATAGGATGTATAGAAGCTTAGGAATAGGGTAGATTGTAGGAATTATAGGAATAGACTCTAATTCACGTGGCTTCTGCCCAGAAACAAGACTACGATGGCCTAACGTCAGAAACATGACGTTGGCCTAAAAAGCTTTTTTGGTCATCGGACCAACGTTGGCTCAACAGTAAAAGGATGACGTTGGAACAACGTTGGCACATCGTTTGCACAACGATGAAAAGTGAATGATAAACAGTTGGAATGTTGTCGGCATAACAATGGGATACTGTCATAGTATGGTGGGAAACTGGTTGGTACAATATTGCTTTAACGTTGGGATAACGTCATTCCACAGTGGGAAAAGTGATGATTAATACAACGTTGGTCTAAGGTTGGGATAACACCATAACACCTTTGAAAAGTGGTGGGTATAACGCAGATATAATATCAACATATGGTGGATCAACGGTGGGATAACGTCATTACAAGGTGGAATAGTGGTCGATGCAGCGTTGATCCAATGGTAGGATAGCGTCGTAACAGAGTCGAAAAGTGGTTGGTTTAATGTTGGGATAACGTCATTGCAAAGTCGAAAAGGAAATGGTTTAACTGTGTGATAATGTCATACTACAGTGGAAAAGTGGTTGGTATAATGTTTACCTTAACGTTAAAACAGGGTGGAAAAGCGCCTGATATAAATTACGTCAGTCGTTAAGTATTACGTCAAGATTTCACTGTTGGGCCAATGTTAGCCCGACGGCCAAATTGACGCTGGATCAACGTCATGTTTCTGACGTTGCGCCAACACACATGTAGTTGGGCTAACGTTGGGCAAGTGCATCATGCAATGTGGAGGAATTGTGGTATAACGTTGGTCTGACATTGTACCAACGTCGGCCCAACATAAGGCTTTTACCGTTGGACCAACGTTGGCCCGATGGCCAAAATGACGTCGGAGCGACGTCACGTTTCTGTTGTTGGCCCGACGTACATGTATGCCGTTGGACCAACGTTGGGCCAACGCAGCATTGCTATCTGGGTAGATTGTAGGAATTAAAGGAATAGACTTTAATTCAGGCGGCTTCTGCCCAGAAATAAGACTAAGATGGCCTAAGGTCAGAAACATGACGTTGGCCTAAAAAACATTTTTGGTCAACGCACCAACGTTGGCTCAACAGTAAAAGGACGCCGTTGAAATAACGTTGGTTCATCGTTGGCACAACGGTGAAAAGTGCATTACAAACTGTTGTTCCAGAGTTGGGACAACGCCATAATAAGGTCGGAGGGGAATTGAACTTGGTTGGAACAATGTCGGTGTAACGGTGGGATAACGTCATTATCAATGTGAAATAGTAGTCGATGCATCCGCTGAGATAGCGTCATAACAAAGTGGAAGAGTCGTTGGTTTTATGTTGGGATAATGTCATTACAAAGTCGAAAAGGGAATGGTTTAACTGTGTGATAATGTCATATTACAGTGGAAAAGTGGTTGGTATAACGTATATAACGTTATATCAGGGTGGAAAAGTGCTTGATATAACTTTGGTATTACGTCAAGATTTCACTGTTGGGCCAATGTTAGCCCGACGGCCAGAATGACGTTGGATCAACGTCATGTTTCTGACGTTCTGCCAACATACACACAAGTAGTTGGGCCAACGTTGGGTCAGTGCATCATGCAGAGTGGAAGAATGGTTGGTATAAAGTTGGTCTGACATTGTACCAACGTCGGCCCAACATAAGGCTTTACCGTTGGACCAACGTTGGCCCGATGGCCAAAATGACGTCGGAGCGACGTCACATCTCTGTTGTTGGCCCGACGTACGTGTATGCCGTTGGACCAACGTTGGGCCAAAGCAGCATTGCTATCTGGGGCGTACACCTGATCACGGCTATCGCGAATCTTGAGCTGATTACGGTAGGTTTTGTGCTTTTCAGTGCTTTTCAAACGTCGTATTTCCGTAAATTTATGGGTGAAAAATGATTTCCAATCAATTACAGCTCTTTGACGTAGTTATAATCCTTCATGAGTATGTAAGATTACCTCAGCTATACGCAATTCCCCCACAATGATCGATTTGTTGTGTCAATAATAACAGCAAATTGTGGCTGTACGAACAGCTGATCACGGCGATCGTGAATCTTGAGCTGACGATAGGTTTTGTGCTTTTAAAACTTTGTTTTTCCGTAAATTTATTGGTGTAAGAAATGGTTCCAATGAACACAAACAAACAATTTCATGACGTGAATATATAGTTTTGGCGGACGATTTATTCTAGATTGACAACAAATTACGCACCAATTTCCTGAAAAGTGCACACACTTTGCCTATAGATACGTAAATCCCACTGGGTTGCATACACATTTGGTGACGTCGCAGATTTGGCACTTTTCGTATAGCCGCATCTAGTGCTCAAATTGGGTAAAAAATAGAGATTCTTATATTCAAAGCAGAGACAACTTTATTGCATGATTTATGTCAGAAATTAATCGAAATAACATTATATGATGGAAAAAAATCAATTTATATGATATTATTTCCTATAAATTTCTTCTTTAAATAAAAACAACTATGAATGAGCTAAATTTGTATATATTGTCAGATTTTAGCCTATGGCATGTGATATGGTACACTGTGTTATCATTTTCCAAACCCCTCTTTTGTTTGACTTTTGTTGGATTTCACAGTCCAGAATCTATTTGAACTTTCGCTGTCAACCGTTCAATGCAAGACTTTCAAACAAACACTTCCTTTGAAAAAATAATGTTTAAGTGGTCAAAACTGTTCATTTTTTCTTTTCAGCCAAGAATACCTTTCTGGGTGTATGCCCTCTATCGGTTGGAAGTCGCCGCCTATTTCTTCGTGTGTTGGATAACGTATACCATAGTCGGCGAGAAAAACCTGGGCCCGAGGTTCTTTGTATTTCTTCCTTTCTGGACGTTTACTGCCGCCACATGTTATGTCTGCTGCGCCTTCTTTAATGCTGTGATGGACTTCGTGAAGAGCAGAAGATACGATACATTTGAAGGTATTCATAATTGTATGATTAGAGTCGGAAAGGGAGGGGGTGGAGAAAAGCTGACATGAAAGGCAACGAGAGGGTCTGTAAGAGGCCAAGGGCCTACCACCCTACTACCCTTCTCACTGGGTTCTCAGTATTCTTTACTTCTTCCTTCAAAACCATAAAAATGGGTTGTGATCACGTTAAAATGTGTAACTTTGACGTTTAGTTTTTTTCATTAACAGTTTACAATACGCCGATCTCGAGATCGGGTTGTTTGCCGCTTCCTGATCAACGGACAGGCGTCTTATCCACGATCACAAGACCACCAAGCTCCGCCTGACAACCAAAATTATGATACTGCATAAGGTGCCCTTAATAATTACTAAATTTGATAAAATTCTTACGTCGATTTGTTTTTATTGCAACGATTGATAAATTGCCGTACACAAAACGATTATGCCCACCAATGTAAAATTTTACATCTTTTGTCACGGCTACTATACTAAAATACTGATCAATTTGTCAATCAGTTGCAATAAAAGCGACTCGACGCAAGAACGTCTACAGGCAGTCAATAACTGTGTAAGTAATAAATTGAATGAGAATTTATATGTTTGATGTTTAATTCTATTATTTGATTAATAGGAATGTAAGTTAATATGAGATCGCACTCGTACGCATGCGCAGTCAGTAGTAGTCGCGCAGATAAATCTCTACCTGTTGAAGTTGATCTTTATTAACCAATCACGTGTCTTACATGATACCACATTCTGGTGTGAGAATTGACTATTCTGACCCAACTGGGTATAATGGGATTTGCCTGTACCAATGATAACCACTGTCACAACGAGAAGTATTACTAAAGGTGATTGATACCCCCGCTCCCGCAGCCAAGATTCCTATAGAATTGAACCTGGGTTTGATAAAAGGTTATGTGTGTGTGTGTGTGTCTGTCTGTCTGTCTGTCTGTTTGTCTGTCTGTCTGAGTTCATACATGCATGTACTAGCTGTAATAGCTCGAATTATATCAGATAAAACTGTCATTCATATGAGTAATAGCTGAATAGTCTACAATTTAGTTGGAGGTGATTTGAATTTAAAAAATAGGTCAGTTTCATGAAATCCATGATTAATTTCAAAGTTTGGTTCCAGATTTTGGTCAATTTTTCACCCTCTGTACAAAACCTGAATTTTACACATGGACTAATGCTGTGTATGTGAGTGTGTACTACTTGCAATGACCCGAAACAATGGACCTGGATACCACCTGTTTAGAGCTCCGCTCCAAGGCACATGAATATTTATTCATGATAGATTGCCTGGGCACTACTAGTCTGAATTCCGAGCAAAGGGAGAATGCATGCACATGAAAATTTGCTTGCATACACCACATTTCAGAATGAATAAAGACTACTAGTAGCTGTAATTGTGGAATTTCTCATGAATAAATAATGGAGCATTCAAATCTTGGTCAATTTCCAGGACCATCGTCTGGGTGTCAACTACACACTCCCGTACACACCAATTGACTTCTGTACAAAGTTAAAGTTTGGCATAGAGGGTTGAAAATAGAGCAAAAGTTGAAACCTAACGGAAAAATTAATGTTTAATTTAATGAAACTGAATTATGCCGTCATTTTGAAATTGCCTTCAACAAAATTGTACACTATTCAGCTATTGCTCATATCAATACAAATGTTATCTGATATGTAGTTTTTGAAATACTAATGATCAAAAGTGGGAAATGTGTAGGAAAAGGAAAGTACCTTGTGAGTACCTTGTGAGTTTGACTGCTTCACAATTTTGGATGTAGTTCGCTCCACAAGATTTCAAGAAAATATGCAGTTACAATGGTATCACGTTCTCAGGTACAAACACAATGAGTGTCCTGCATAACTACACTTATAAATCATTATAGACTCTAGATTCCGAATTTGAAATAAATTGCTGTAACACTTAGGAAGTAGTTCGCTCCACAAGGTTTTAGGGATATTATGGTTTCCATGGCAACGCTTGGCATCTCCGACAAACACAAACACACACAAAAAAAAACATGTCTTGCACATTTATACCTTGCAGTGCCTTAATGTCATTATTTACATCAAATTTAAGTTCAATTGCTTCAGCATTGTGGAAGTAGTTCACTCCACAAGATTTTGAAGAGAATATGCCGTTACCATGGCAACGCCTTGCCAGATACAAACACAAAGTGTACCTTCCATAGCTACACTTATAGATCATTATACATACCAACTTTGAGATAAATTGCTCAAATACTATGGAAGAAGTTCACTCCATATGGTTTTAAGAAAATTGTGGTTACCATGGTAACGCTTTCTCCAACAAACACACACACACACACACAAACATGCACATCTTGTACATCTGCACCTTAACGTCATCGTATAACCCAAGTTTCACAAAATTGCTTCAAAACTGTAGAAGGCGTTCGCGACGCAAGGTTTGCAACGGACCACCCGACCGCCAGACCTACTGCCCTACCGCCCGAAAAACCGACCGACCAACCACACGCTGATTCCTATATCCCCTTATACACTTCGTGTATAAGGGGTGTTGCGACACGGATTGTCGCCCCTACACGGATTGTCGCCTCCTGCTCGGGGCGACAATCCGTGACGGGCGTTGGCGGCACGGATTGTCGCCCCCGTCACGGATTGTCGCCTGGCGACAATCCGTGACGAGGGCTGGCGGCACGGATTGTCGCCCGCCCTCGAAGCACATTTTGCTGGGTAATATCGTTCTGGACATAATCATTGAAATACTAACACATAACTTACATGGCTACATCCATGCAAACATGCCATGTAAAAAGTCATGGTGAGGTTTCAAGGAAGTGTGTATGTGCGCGTGCACATGATAATTTAGTGTCCGTTTGTGTGTGTGTGTGTGTGTGTGTGTGTGTGTGTGTGTGTGTGTGTGTGATGGAAGAATGTGTTTATTATGTCAGTTTTTTCGCGTATGTGTTTTTTAGCTGCGCGTGGGGAGGGATACCTAGTAAGCTGTTGCTGGCATGAACGTTGATATTGATTTTATCAGCAGCTTTGAATTTGATGAGTTTGTTTGGCAGATTTGTATATGAATTCGGAGTGGAGCTTGCGTGCGAAGGGATGCTGCTTTTCTGCATTACGGTCCATTATGTCTTATTTATCAACATTGGGAAATCGTTTCATCAGGAAGGAATGTGGTATCGAGGTTCGGGTGTGCGTCGGTATGTGGGAAGGGGGTTACATTTCGTTATTGCAAAAGTTTGTTATTATGAAGGCTCACTCGTCCGAAGGCTCATTCGTCCGAAGGCTCATTATTCCGAAGGTTCGTTATTCCGAATTTCATTTTTGGATCAACGAGCCTCTAGGTATAGGGAATTGTGTGTTTCGGATAAATGAAGCCTCGGAAAAAAACGAAACTTCGGAATAACGAAACTTCGTGTGTGTGTGTGTGTGTGTGTGTGTGTGTGTGTGTGTGTATGTATTTGGGTTGGTGAATGTGGGTGTGGGATGATTTAGGTTTTGTTTAATCAGGGGTTGGTGGGTTGGGGATTGGATTTGAAGAAGGATAGTTACTAAATGGTATGACAGATGTTGGTAGGATTTAATATTTAGGGTAGATGTAGGCCCTAGATTTGTTTCGGTTTGGGGAGGGGAGGGGGTGGTCGGGGTTTTTTATGACTGATTTCATTCTAGATTTGTGTAATGTATTTGTGTCTTTTTATGTATATGCCCTTGTAAGTAAGAAGGTGTCACACGATCCAAACCAATATATTCAAGGAATATAGGTTTGGTAGGGCCCTACATGTCAAAACTTTCTCGTGAAGAAATTATTAGTAGGGTTGGTCTATAATCGAGTTATCTATGTTGAAGTGAGATTATTTGTGGTATAAATTGACAAATGGATTTGTTTGTGTTTCGAATTGCCATTTGTAACTTTTTTTGTTCATGTTACACCCAGAATGGGTCGATTTATGAATGATTTGAATGAAATCAATAAATATCAAGGAAAAAAGTGTTGAGTTGGTTTATTTGCATTATTAGGATTTGTTTGAATGTTTGTTGGTGTTTGTTTGTATTACGTATGTATTAGCGGTGTGCAATGGCAGTTCGTTTGTGCTAAAATCAACTAACGATTGACAAATTTCTTACGGCGTGTGGAAATTATTCGCTCATGCATAAAGCATGCCAAACCTATTCTGGGACAAAGAATTGTGGTATGGACGTTCTAGTTTATAAGACTGATGGAAGAAAATGACTGCAGTGAAAAATGAACAAAGACAAATAACATTTGGGGAGGGTACCTCCCTCGTATGTATTTTCTCTCGGTCTCTCTCTCGCCTAGCCCGCCTCACCGCTGATATTGGTTGACACACCCATACTATTTTTAGATCAACGCTGGTGTTAATTCTTTAAACACGTGCTCATACACTCTGAAGGCGTTTGTATTGCCACAGTTAGTAGCGCCACTATATTCCACATACACACGTAAGCATACAGGCACACGTATACACACAGACAAACAAACCACTACCGCTATACAACCACCACACATGCACAGTTTCTACATAATGTATTATTATACTCCAAACACACACACACATACACACACACACACACACATATACACACACACACACACACACACACGCACACACACACACACACACACACACACATACGCATAACTTACCAGTCATACCCATCCCACCAAAGCTTAACACCGGAGGAACCACCCCGAGCCCGGGGCGACAATCCGTGACGGGGCGACAATCCGTGTCGTAACAATTTTTTTGCCAACACGGACTGTCGCTTTCGAGGTCAAAAACTGGGAACTGCACATGGCAAGCGTCACGGATTGTCGCCAGGCGACAATCCGTGACGGGGGCGACAATCCGTGCTGCCAGCGCCCGTCACGGATTGTCGCCCCGAGCAGGAGGCGACAATCCGTGTAGGGGCGACAATCCGTGTCGCAACACGGGGGTTTAAAAACACAAATTCAGCACATATTTTGGCCGAGATAACTTGAAGTTTGAAATGACTCGTAGAGGGATTGAGTGGTAGGCATGTTAACTTACACTGCTACGATTCAGATAATTAAAATCAAACTTCAAACAGGAAGTTCTATTCATTTAATCCTTCCGTCGAGTTGTGTTTATTGCTACATATAGATATGATTTTTAGCAAACAGTTCAGTATACTAAGCAGAGCTGAAGCCATTAGGAAAGGCAGTGCATTGGTACAACTTACCTCGCCAATATTAAGCGCAAGTACTTTCTCGATAATGGGTGGATGGGAACTGAATAGTATGCATCTTGCATATCAATTGATGCGTAATTGATGTAACAATTTGGAATGAGCACTGACGAAGCTGTACGTATACATATGTATTGTCCATTTAACCGGAGGGCCAAACCCCAAAAAGTCGCTTACTTAACGAGTGAGTCGCACTCTCTCTACAAACTAAGTAGACCATGCTTATTTTCAAGTTTTTATTGTAACAAACAACATTCCACTGGTCTACCTCAAAAAATTTGTTGCGAAAGCCTCCAAATCCAAGATGGCGTCCAAGATGGTCGCCATATTTACTGAATTTGTTATTTGAAAGATAGAATTTGATTGAAAGATCAGATTTCAACAAATGTGATGTCATATGAAAGAGAATAAAATTTTCTACAAGTTGATACCATTTTTGTGGGTTATTGTGATAAGTGGATTGAGATTTTAAAGAAAAAACACTCATTTTTTGATATTTTTCTGAAAAAAGGAAAATCATGAAAATCATGAATCCATATTTTTATATTGTTTTGAAAAAAGGAAGAAATGTGAAAATGCATGATTTAGTATTTATCAAAGAAGAACTGAAGAATTATTTTGAAACCTGCGATTGAGATTGAGATTTACTGAGATTGAGACATAATTCATATTTCTGGAATTACAGGCAATATCATACACTATTGACAAGTTAACGTCTAAAACTTGAAAAAATTACATTTATGCATTATAAATTTTGCATACAATGTGTTTACATGGTCACATGTAATACTGTAACGGTCTAGTGACTTGCAAGTACCTGCAAACTAACTTTTCATGCCAAGTGGTAGGTGACGTTGATCGCTATTACTGTAGCATTTCATCATAGTAGATTGTTCTGAGGCAGATAGAATTGAACAGAAAGTATTTTCCAAAAAGAGATAGGAGCTTGGAATTTGGCACAAATTTTGCCAATGTGTAATATTTAGCGATAAAAATAGTATCCACACAAAATTCAAAATGGCGGTAATTAATCGAGGTTGTCGTTCAAGGCATTATTTACCATTAGTGCACGTAAAACAAAAACCCAGCTTTACTTAATTCCTCAAACTAGTTCTAAACTGTGAGTTAGGGATAGAACAACTAATGTACAAACTGAAATCGGTATAATTAATGATAAATATTGTTAGATATACTAAATAGATCTGATAAGAATGTTTTTTTATATACTAAATTGTCAACAGTTATGGCTATGGTTTCTTGAAAAGCAATGGTGATATCTCCGTATGTTTTAGGCTTTAATGGTAGAATACCTTTAGTGTGTTGCGTCAAAGTTAAATCTCAACTTATAACTTATAATTTGATATATTTTTTTAATCTTCTTATATTGCTGTCTATTACATGTTCCTATACATCCGAACGATATTGTGCTAGTGTAAACCATATTGAGGGTCTTTTTTTTTGGGGGGGGGGTGGAGCTCATTCCAGTGTTAGGGTAAGGCCCAATCTTTGATAAAAAAAGAAATGCTTCTGTATCAAAGATATGCTTTTTTACTTGTATATTACTCTGCTGTTGTAGAAACGCCTGAATGATGATGGTATGTATGTGTAATAATGTCTGATCCGTAGATGTCCTTGAAAGCCCTTCTGATCCGAACCCCCCCCCCCCCCCAAAAAAAAAAAAAAAAAAAAAAATCCGACATGGCGGCAATTTCTCAACTTTGTTGTGCGAAATGTGTTGTGCGAAATTACTTTTCAGTATATTGTTCGAATAAAATTGTCCAAATTGATTATTCGTGCTGTATATTCACATTTCCAAAAATGCATGCTGAAACTGTATTTTCTGTTACCAGATTTTTCTTACATTGTTTTTAGGCTGATTTCATGTGGGTTATAGTGTCACAATTGATCTGAGCTTATGCCCTTGGTAGATGCTTTCCCATATTAGATATCAGGATCACTCGAGAGTGAAAATGTTCATTTTCATTCATTTTAGAGTGACCTCGGGGATCACTGGAAGAGTGACAAGTGATCCCTAAGGCAGGGCTCGACACTAACGGTGGTCCGGTGGCCCGGGGCCACCAAAAACGCACGTCGGGCCACCAAAATGTCAGAAATGAAGAACATAAGTGGCCTGATCGGGCCACCAAAAAAGATCGGATATTTGCCTTTGGGCCACCAAAAATAAAAGTTAGTGTGGAGCCCTGCCTATTAAGGTCACTCTAAAATGAGTGAAAATGAACATTTTCACTCAAAAGTCACTCCAATTTCACTCTAAATTCACCGTTTTCTTGTTATTCACTCCTCACATCAAAAGCAAAAACTTCCACTCAATTTGGGTTGTTTTTTTTTCTTTTTCGGAGAGTAGAATATCACTGGTTCTAAAAATGTGTCCATAAAAACCTAAGACGGTTTAAGATAGCACAACAGACAAAATTGTATCAAAAACGAAATAATACATTTACTTTGGCGCAATTTTATACACTATGTCAGCTTTGATGGCCTGCAATCTTGAATTTTTTGAGTGATTGATCCAGATTTTGTTTTAAACTTTCTATAGCAAGGTTGTTTCAAGCTTCTACCTCTATTTGAAAGAAATTTTTCTTCATCTCATCTGCTTCAGAACAATCTACTTTGAAATAATAGCAATCAGCGTCACCTGAGCTACCACTTGGTATGAAAAGTTAGTTTGCAGGCACAAACCCTTGTTTGTCAAAGAAAATGTCTGCGTTTGCCAAGACTACTACACGCACCACTGGCACTGCTACAAGCGCCAGTGTCAGTGGTGCGTGTAGTAGTCTTGGCGCGCGCAGGCTCTTTTTACGACCAACAAGGTATTGTCACAACTAAAGTGGCCATTTTTACATAGTGAGTTTTCAAGTTTGAGACATTATAACTCCTGAACCAAAAACGGTACTGACCCCTAATTTTCTCCAAATATTAATGATATGTCAAACAAAATTCTTGAAACGTTTTAAGATAATCCTTCAGTCTTTCTCTGATTTATGCTGAATCAAGCATTTTCATGATTTTCCCTTTTTCAGAAAAATATCAAAAAATGAGTGTTTTTTCCTTAAAATCTCAATCCACTTATCACAATAACCCACACAAATGGTATCAACTTGTAGAAAATTTTATTCTCTTTCATATGACATCACATTTGTTGAAATATGATCTTTCAATCAAATTCTATCTTTCAAATAACAAATTCAGTAAATATGGCGGCCATCTTGGACGCCATCTTGGATTTGGAGGCTTTCGCAACAAACTTTTTGAGGTAGACCAGTGGAATGTTGTTTGTTACAATAAAAACTTGAAAATAAGCATGGTCTACTTAGTTTGTATAGAGAGAGTGCAACTCGACCTCTGTTTTTAGCTTTTGGCCCCCCGGTTAATTGCTGAATGGGAAATTAGAAATGCTGGTAAAGGAAACCGGTATGAAGATCGGAAAGATCAATGATAACTCGTAGAGAACAAACCATTCTAATGGGGGGGGGGGGGGTGGTGAAGATATTGGAGGTGATTTATCCATTCCAGGCCCGTAACTACGATTTTTAGGGGGGTGGGGTTCAAAATTAGAAAAAGTGAACCACTACCGGGTTTAATCACATTACTAACCCCCCCCCCCAAAAAAAAAAAAAAAAAAAAAGCCTCCCCCGTGATTTTTTTTTTCAGAAACGGGGGAGCGGGTTCCGCAACTCATTTTTTTTTTCATTTTATTTCTTTCATTTTCTTTTTTGGCTGATGGCAAACGGGAACCCCACCCCTCCCCCCCCCCCCCCCTTAGTTACGGGCCTGAATTCTCATGCTCACAATGGTCGATGACAATCTTAGTTAAGGGATTTAAAATCTCTTCCTTTGTCTGTTCAGCTCTTAATTGCAAGACAAGTTATGCAACCCCTTTTCTCTAGCAGAGGCGAAACTGTTAGGATCAAATCCGAGTTTGTCTACGTAATATACGAGTCTAAGATCAGGCTTCTCCATCTATCATAGAATAGTTTGAGTAGTCCACCCACCATCGAGCAAGCATGATTTAAAACAGGTAACGACATAAGGAACGAGACTGGGTGATCCATGTGCTAGGTTACTTCCGAGCCTCTGCAAAGACGCGGTTCTGAAGGTGTTGCCGACCGCTATTCTTGGTCCTTGTCAGAGAGGTTTGAGTGGCTGCATGGGCCCTGACAAGAGGGCTGGTGTGGTCCTCTTTGATTTTTTTTTTTTTGTTTTTATTTTATGAGGTGATCCGAGTATCCTCTCGGATCACCTTCTGTATCTGTACGGATTCTTTCTTCTCATTGATTTTCTTCATTTCTCCCCAAAAGTGGTGCAGAGGTGAACTCATACGTCCTGTGCCTATCAATTTCAAAATTATATATGTATCGTGTCCCAAAGACGACAGATCTAATAAAATCACTGTGATCAGTCGACCGTGACGTCGCTATGACATCACTATAATTATGAGATCACATTTTCATTCATATCTCATTAATGGATAGATCCACAATTTCTCGATGAAATTTACGTCTCATATAGTTCAAGTCAAGCTCTTTCTACTCATATTCTCAAAATTCATCTCTACACCTAAAACGTACGCGTACGCGCACGTTGAAATGTTGACATGCTTCAATAAAGCTGAATTTTTTGCACACGTTTGAGATCATTTGGAGCATTTCTCAAAAAATTGGAAAAAATGGATGGACGCGTACGCGCGCGCGCATATACGCACGCACAGCTCATATGCAGTTCAAATATTCCATATTTTCACACGGATCGGATGTCTTTAATAAATGACCAGGAATAATTCTACCAAGTTTCAAGTCAATTCAATTAAATATGACGTCATACGGGCCCGTCAAAGTTGAAATTCCGCTCGCGCGTCAATAGCGATATACAGTGCATGTAAAAAAAAAAAAAAAACGCCAATTTTAAATCCCATATTACTCGTCAGGATAGACAGTGACCCTCCATTTTCTTAACATATTCTGAAAGCTGATGAGTTGTACATGTAATTTCATGGGTTGGCGATGCTGGAAAAATGACTAAAAAATATCAAATTTCTTAATAAAATAAAACAAGTAAATTTTCAAAATGACGTCATCAAATCTCAAGTTCACTCGAGCGTATCTCACTAATCCTTTGCCGATTTTCACCCAGATTTCAGTATTTTGGAGCTTATTAAATGCTTTTTCATTATATATTATCAAAATTTTGATTGAGTGACGGCATCACCTCGTGAAAATGTATTGAAAGTAACCTTGTCAAATTTGACCAGTTTACGTGTTATCTCTATTGGAGTGCAGTTTTTCTGGAAATTGAAATTGACATGACTATTTTTTTTTTTGAGCCCTAGCACACTTATCCTTTCGTGAATTTCTCCCAGATTTTAATATGTTGAGCTGAGACTTTGCGCTGTCGTACTGTACCCTTCATTTTTCATACAACGTCGGGATCATGTCGAAAAACTTGGTTGAAATGGCACTTGGCGTTGATGTAGCGTCATTTTGCTTTATACACAGAGCCTATGGGAATGAAATAGCGAATCAGTGGATAGCGCATCCGACTTTTAATCTAAAGGTCCCAGGTTCGAGGCTCACCCCTGCTTTTTGTTTGTTTTTTTAACACTTTTTTCTTCTATTTCTTTTGTTAGTCTTATTCCCCCTTCGTAACTTTATCTTTTTCTGATTTTGTTATGCTTCTTCAAATTTCTATACAATACCTTAAATTTTTCTTTATTTTTCTTTCTTTCTTCCACTTTCTGTGCAATAGAACAACAACAACAATGCCTATCAACCCCATATTTTGCACATGTTTATTTCATGTCACGAACATCATTTCATAAAATGACTATATCCTCCGTCACCATCTTGGGTAGGTAAATTATGGTCAAAGGTCGTAAGTGTTTAATTAGTCCAGTCAAAATACAACAAAAAGTGGGTTAACCCGCAACTAATTGCAACAGAAACGATTCCACTTGCATTTGACTTGGAAGAGCTATTAAAATAAGATATTAAAAGTTCCCCAAAATTCGAGTGGTGGATCAGTGTCTAATTTGCATAAATTCAAAATGGCCGCCATACAACCTATTTACGCCTATATCTCGGGACATATAACCCACAGAAAGTAAATTCTGGTGTCTAAACATATGTTTTTAGGTCAAGGAATACAATTACGATGACTATGGTAACTTTCAAGCATCCCTTTATATAGTTTTTGCATATATTTGCATATAATTACATGCAAAATGGCCGCCATATGCCTGTACAAACCCTAATCTCCGTATGTTTCATCTGTAAATGGCTCCTTGTTTTCTGTGGTCTTTATTCTACTGCTAAGAATTGTTAATACAGTACACTCAGGAACTAGTCCCTAAAGATCTGCAAAAAAAAATTATATTATACTTTATTTAACATCTATTCAAATTACTACCGTGTATACTCCAGTTTATACAGATATACATGTACGCAACATGCTGAATGATACATGTCATGCCTGCACTATGAGTTTAAGGGCAATAATGTTGGCATAATACCATTTACAACATAAATGATTATCCTTTCACCTACACACGTACATTAGTTGCATAAATCTGCATTGATTAAAAGTACTGTACTACTCCCATTACATTTTCTTCAGATTAAGCCTCTGAACATGTTTATGTGGCAGGAATTGTTTCAAATACACACGTATTTTGTTACTGCATGTAATCTAATAATTTTCCTTCAAATGCTTACTTGTGTCTATATTGCAATATTTTTTCGTTAGTCACTTATTTTTGTTTACTGTATTTGAACTCTCATATAGCTTCCATAGTGTGCTTACAGTAAACAAGAAATGGTCTTAAATCATTCAGCAGAATTTTCAAACAACTTTTTCATACCTGTTGATGATTTGCCTCAATGTTTAGTCGTAATTGTGTCTTTTGTTGCAAAACTTTTGATTAACACATGCTTTTAATGAGCAACGGAAGGTAAGTCATATGACCGTGATAATTTGTATAGAAGTGGATTTTCTCGCAGTTACACCCGATGACTTTCTGAAAAATGTAAACCATTGTGATTCATAGCCAGATTTAAAAAAAAAAAGAAATGGCTTAAAATTTATATTACTAGTACACTGGATTCCATCAAAGCAAACAGCATCCTTCTCGTCGGCTTCAAGCGACATATGACACGTGAACATAAATTCTGATAAGTCTTACTTTTACATTTTTAATGTTATTGTATCTGCATCTATATTAAAAGAAATGCTTCCTAATGCCTTGAGACTTTGCACTGTTAAAAACTTTCAGCAACACCTTTTTTTTCCGAAATGTGAGCAGCATGAAGGCTGATTAGAATTTTTCTGGCGAAAAAGCAGTCTGAAGCCAGATATGAAACGAAATACATAACATTATTCTCCGTCCCAACACTTCCAAAAGGTCCTTTCCCTCCACTTCAGCTGCAGCTTTTTTCATGTCAAACAGTGGAAGGGAAATGTTATAAAATCATTGGAATCGGGATGATTTGAGGAGGATGTTTAATTAAAAATATGTTCTGTTCTCATACCAGTGGCAGATGCGGACCATTAAATATCACGCACTTGTAATCTTGTGTGTCTAAAATATGTGAAAAGTCAGATGATACTGTTCTAATCGGTGACTAGGAATAAGGAGCATTCTTCAAAGACGTCGACACAGTTTGCAAACGTGAGACTTACGACCCTTCTTTACGTCTGTATGAAATGAAGCCGAAATCTCGTTTGCTTTTAATTAATCAACTCAAAAATTACATTACCCTAGTCCAGAATCTATAGTAAAAGCATGGAATACTTTGTGTGTAAGAGAGTTTACTCATTTTACACTTCTATCATTTATTTATATTTTCAGAGATCATATTACATGCATTTAGCATCTGTATTATCGCAAGCCAGAAAATGGAAATGATGTACTGGAAAGTTGTCTCGAAATCAAGTAACTTTGAATCATTAGATGTTAAAGTCATCTTAGCCAAAGGCTAAAGACAGCAAGCTTTATCGTCTGGCGTCCGTCGTCATGCAGTCATGCATGCATTTTAAAGAATCATTTTCAGATTCTCTTTAAAAACTCCATGTAATGAAAAATTTTCAACAAACTTGGCGAGTAGCATCTCAAGGATGACAGACTATCAAGTTGTTCAAATAGGCACAATGTCCAAAAGGTCCCAGAATGCAGAAATTAAGGAATCTATCATTTTAAAAAAATCTCACAAAAAGAAAAAAAAAATGTAGAACCAGCTGTGATAGAGTTAGGTATATAGTACAAAGTTAAATATTTTGGCGACTGCATAGTTTTAAGTTTGATTTCGCATTTTCATTTTCTTTTTGTACGTGTGGGCACCAAGTCCTTCCCCTCTGAATTTAGAGTCGCTACTTTTATATTGTTTGTTTGTTTGTTTGTTTGTTTGTTTGTTTGTTCATTTCCATCTGAGAAGATGGCTGGATAGCCCATATTCAGCTACGTTTAGCTGATCTTCCATGGGGTCCAGATGTGAGTTGGGACCACTTCACCGGGTTAAAAACCCTGCTCTTTGCGATGAATGAATGAAGCGGGATCTTTTACGTGCATGAGTTGTTACTCTCTCACACACGGGACCTCCATGTCCTATCCGAGGGACAGAGTGTTTTGCCTCTTCCTAGAGGGGACGATTTGCTTACACACAACATTTTTTTTTAATATAACCAGGAGAATATTGAGCAAATGCGTTGATGAGTCAATAAGCATACTTTCAAGATTGTATATGACAGATCCAGGGTGACCACCTTGGGGCTAGTGCCAAATAGGGACAAATTTTCACACTTTCATCATCTTCACAAAAAGTGCATTCACTTTGCTACCAATCTTGGCTGGTAGAGTATTGGTATAATGGGTATACCATCCACCCCACCCGCGCAGTCCACAGGATGTCCAAAGGCACCTAAAATCTGAGCTACCCGCAGCCGTCTGGGGGCTTGGACCAAAATATGGGGGGCCGCTTTTGATTTTGTATCTTCTTCTTGAAAACACATGGTCAAGTAAGTAGGTGCTATCGCCAGTGTCATGAATATATGGACATCATGCCTCCCTGGGCCCTGGAGGTCCCCAGAGGCTTCCAGATACGTCCGTAGAGGTTCCCAAAGTCTTCAAATTTCCTTTCTCCCAAGTAATAGTCTGCAAGAATGTATGTAAGGTGAACTCGAGATACTCCGGTGAGCACTAGACCCCTGGGTCTTTTATTCAGAAAGTCAGTGAGTGACAAGGTACCCTAACATGACAAGTATATCCTCTATACAAATTTTCAAACTCATGAAACTTTTGGAGAGCGACTCATGGATAATCATGATCTTGATAACTCCCCCCCCCCCCTTGGCAAAAAAGAAAAAGAGAGAAAGAAATAGAAGTATTGCATCATAGCAACAAGTATAAGCATTTAACATGAGGGCAAAATACATATAATTACGATACATGTATACGATCATGCAATCATGAAATATTTCTAACGATTCCTACGACATAATTTGAGACTTTAATATTTGTGTACCTATTGAGCACACTTTTGAAGCTAAGTTGAGATTAAAGTTAAATAGAATCTGTTCTATTTGATGCTTCTCACAGTTGTTACTTGTTCTGAGGCTTTACAACGAAATGCAAGTAATACAGTGCTTTTAATCAATGTCAGAATATGAAACTAGGTGTAAGGATAATCATTAAGGTTGTGAATGGTATTATAACAATTTTTGCCCTTGAAATCTTGGATGTAGACATTACAGTACAATAAACGCTCTGCAGCTTGTATTAGTATATCTGAAAGTATATTCACGTTTATAATTTGAATAAATTTATATATAAATGCAATTTTTTAGTAACTTATAGGTAATTATTCTCTGAGGGGAACATATTCTACATCAGTGATTCTCAGCAGTAGAATCAAGACCACAGACAACACGGTATTGAGATACAGGCTTGCACAGGCATATGGTGGCCATTTTGCTTGTAATTATATTCAAATATATGAAAAAACTATATATAGGGATGCTTGAAAGTTACTACATATATTACAATTGACCTGTGAGTAGTACAGTACTTTTAATCAATGCAGATTTATGCAATTATTATAGGTGAAAGGATAATCATTAATGTTGTAAACGGTATTATGCCAACATTATTGCCCTTGAACTCATAGTGCGGGCATGACATG
Source organism: Diadema setosum (assembly GCF_964275005.1). NCBI lineage: Eukaryota > Metazoa > Echinodermata > Echinoidea > Diadematoida > Diadematidae > Diadema > Diadema setosum. The sequence goes on from NW_027307651.1 coordinate 1,098,279, forward strand.
TAACTTCTCCTATTTCACGGGTTCATCGGGTCATCATGCCAGGTCAAGGCAACACAAAGAAAGCGACGAATGACGTCAATAGTCTAAATTCAGACCTGGCTGACACGCTAAAACAACTTCTACATGAGGATGAATTTATTCAGGCACTTGGACGGTGTGTAGAAAAAATTCTCCTAGTGAGGATCGAGAAGAGTGAAGAGAAAATTGCTAAGCAGGAGGGTGAGCTTTATGACTTGAGGGTGGCCCTCATAAAGAAGGAGAAAGAGGTAAAATCTCCAGCATCTTCTCTCGAAAAGCTCGAAGGCGAGATGGCAGCATTTCAGTCCAAAGCAGACGACCTGGAGCAGTACAGCCGACGAAATTCAGTGCGTGTATTTGGTGTCCCCGAAGGTCGTGAAGAAGACACAGATGAGCTAGTTGTTAAAATTGCATCTGAGAAGCTTGGGTACAACATGTCCAGGTCCGAAATCGACAGATCGCACCGATCTGGGAAGCCGCGCTCAGACAACAGGCCCCGCCCAATTTTAGTAAAGTTTTGCTCCTACAAGAGCAAGGCCATCCTGATGAAAAATCGTCGGAAGAAGAAGGGGTCTGGTGTCTCAATCCAGGAGGATTTGACGAAGCCGAACCACAGTATCCTGATGAAGTTGGCAAATCACCATAAAGTCCATGCAGCTTGGTCAACCGACGGGAGGGTTATGGCGGCTCTGAAGACCACCCAGGATGGAGTGCACGTCAAGAAGGCCTTCACATCGCTTCAACAAATTGACACCCTGTAATTCAGATGCTTGCTATAATATCAAAGAGACAAAACATGTTATTTTTACTCTAACTAAAGTCTCCTCTCCCAGGGGTCTATATTTTCTTTCTTTCTTCCCATACCTTTACTCCGTTTTTGTTTTGTTTTTTTTTTCCCATCATGGGTCTTAGCTTAGATCTGCATCTTTTAAATGTTGCCGCTAACCATCGGCATCTGACTTTGTACATATATGGTTATATTACTTATACTCTTTGTGTTTACTTTTTATGTGTGCATGTAATTACGTGTGTATGTGTTTGTGATTGTGTATTTGTGCACGTGTGCTTGTGCTTGAATGCTCGAAGATACTATCTCAACATTTTGCTTCTTTATCTGATGATTCAGTTATCTCATAGTCTTGTTTACGTAACTGTTGGGTATCTACTGTGTTTTCATCTTTTTTTCCCTAATGGATGATAATTTTGATGATGTTTTTGATGTTGTAGGTAATGACTGTAGTTATATCAATTGCCCTGATTTTCGTTACAGTGAAAAAAATAAACTGTCACTTTTGCATGTTAATTCTAGGAGCCTTTATAAAAATTTTGAAGATTTTGTTGTGTTTTTATCCAGTATAAAATATGATTTTACTGTGATTGGTATAACCGAAACTTGGTTTAAACCTTCAACAGATGTAGCTATATTTAACATTCCTGGATATTCTTTTATTCAGTCATGTCGGTTGATGAATAAAAAAGGAGGTGGGGTTGCATATTATATAAAGGAGGGAATTGACTTTCGGCTACGAAGTGACTTATCTGATACAAATTTGTATTATGAATCTTTTTTTATAGAAGCGAATATTACAAACACTAAATATGTTATTCTATGTGTGTACAGAGCACCTGGTGCTGATATAGGATCGTTTATTGATAGATTTGATGACACAATGGAAATTGTGAGTGCAGAAAATAAGAAAATATATATTATGGGCGACTTTAATGTAAATTTATTAAATATTAATGTAGATAATAAAATTAAAGATTTTGTTGACTTTGTGACTTCATATGGTCTATTCTCCCTAATTAATAAACCAACTCGTGTTACGTCTTCAACCGCAACCTTAATTGATAATATATTTACAAACTGTGTTAAAGACCATTTTCATTCTGGTATTCTGTGCTCAGATTTTTCTGACCATATGCCCATTTTTAGCATCAATAAAGGTGATGCTGTTACAGCTGTTAACAGCAAAGGTAAAATATTTCGGCGTGTTATTAATGAAGAGAAGATTAATGTTTTTAAGCAAAAGTTATCTGACGTTAATTGGTCTTGTTTGTATGATTTGTATGATGCTAATGACTCTTATGAACAGTTTATTGATACTTTTTTAATATTATATGATTCAGTTTTTCCTTTAGTTGAGAAGAAGTCAAAGAAAAAATGTAGAAAACCATGGATTACCCCAGGCCTCCTGAAATATATTAATCAGAAGCATAAGTTGTACTCTAGGTTTATTAAAGATCGAAGTGATGCAAACTTTAAAAAGTATGTGGTATATAAAAATTTGTTGACTTCTGCTGTCCGACAGAGCAAAAAGAGGTATTATGATAATATTTTTCGGTCTACTCAATATGATATTAAGAAGAAATGGTATCACATAAATGAATTATTAGGGAGAGGGAAGAAACCATTAATTCCGAGTGAAATTTACCATAATGGCATTACACTTCAGTCAGATTTACATAAAGCTGAATATTTTAATAAATATTTTATTGATTTGCCCTCAAAGATAACCAATGATATACCCGCTGCCAAAAGTTCATTTCTAGAATATTTATCTGTGCAAAGTCACTCCTCATCATTGTATTTTACTCCAACATCTGTTCATATTCATTCTTTATTATTCCTTATTTATATTAATGACATTATCAATTCATCTAGCTTGTTTACTTATTCGCTTTTTGCAGATGACACTTGCTTACTTGCCCACCACAACTATTTGTTACCCTTAATAAATTCTGTAAATGATGAAATTGGTAATATATTTTAATGGTTTTGTTGTAATAAACTATTATTGAATACTAGCAAATCTCAATATGTTGTATTTGATTAAGAGGGAAAAGAATCCAAAATGACATTGTTCCACTGGTTATAGGCGGTAACCAGATTGATCGAAGCCAAAATGTACGATTCCTAGGCGTTATAGTCGATGAATATTTATCGTGGAAAGACCACGTCAGTTACGTCTGTACTAAAGTTTCTCGTAGTGTTGGTATCATATCCAAGTTACGTCTCTATTTACCAAAAGAAACCTTAATTACTCTGTATAATGCCATAGTTATGCCTCATTTAATGTACTGTAATGTAGCTTGGGGAAATACTTATAAGACTCATATAGATAAGTTCATTGTTCTTCAGAAAAAAGCTGTAAGGTATATTACAAATTCAAACTATAGAAGTCCAAGTTTGCCATTGTTTATTCAACTTCATATTTTGCCATTTGAAAAATTAGTTATCTTGAGTTGCTTGATTTTTATGTTTAAGACACAAGGTGATCCGAAATCTTTCATGAAGGATGCGTTTGTGTTAAATTCCACCGTTCATGCTTATAATACGCGTAAAAGTAATTTCATTCATCAACCCTTTGCAAGAACTCAAACTGCCCAAAATTCATTTGTATATGTTTGTATTAGAGAATGGAATAATTTGCCATTGAGAATTAGGTCAGCCTCATCACTATCCAACTTTAAACGTACATGTCGCATCTATCTTGAGGGAAATTTGTAAAACAAGAATTGATCAGGGAAGCTGAATTTAAAAGTATAGTAAAATAGAAAGTATCTTTCTGCAATTTCATGTGAATTATACGTATGTGCATGAGCGTTTTTGTGACACGTGTTTGTGTGATTGAATGTGTGTGTGTACGCGTGTGTGTGTGTGTGCTTGTGTTGCATCTGTCCTATGTAAATATGTTACTATTATACTTCTTGTTAATATGTTTAAAACTTTAGTATGTTTTGCTTTGTTTTATATGTTTATCCGGGACCCCTTTTTTACAAGCTCTGCTTCTTTTGGGGTCCCAAACCATTCATTATTCTTAATGCTGTATCTTTTTGTAAAAAGTCAAATGTTTAATGAATTGGTTAAATAAACTTGAACTTGAACTTGAACATTCTGCAGGTTGCATTCGTGTATATCTGCATAAACTGGAGTGTACACAGTAGGTTGTACGTGTATATCTACAGTGTATATAAATTGGAGTATACACGGTAGTAATTTGAATAGATTTATAAAGTATAATATAAATTTTTGCAGATCTTTAGGGACTTATTCCTGAGTGTACTACATTAATAATTATTACCAGTAGAATTAAAACCACAGACAACGAGGGGCCATTTACAGATTAAATATACGGAGATACGGCTTTGTACAGGCATGTGGCGGCCATTTTGCATGTAATCATATGCAAACATATGCAAAAACTATATAAAGGGATGCTTGAAAGTTACTACAGTTATCATAATTGTATTCCTTGACCTAAATAACATAGGTTTAGACACCAGAATTTTCTTTCTGTGGGTTATATGTCCCGAGATATGGGAATAAATAGGTTGTATGGCGGCCATTTTGAATTTATGCAAATTAGACACTGATCCACCATTCGAATTTTAGGGAACTTTTAATATGTTATTTTAATAGCTCTTCCAAGCCGAATGCAAGTGGAATAGTTTCTGTTGCAATTAGTTGGGGGTCATTCCATATTTTGACTGGACTAAATCCTGTATCTTGGTAAATACAAGTCCTATCTTTCCCACATGTTACACACGTAAGGAACATGTTGCAAGAATCATTTCACAAATTAAAAACTTTTTGCTCAGATGCCATCTTGGCTGTGTAAAGTGGGGTCAAAGGTCAAATATACTTCATTCTGTAATCTCATTAGTGTATATCGTATCACCGTCATTTATTTTGCACACACATGGAACTCGATAGATGGATTATTTTGTAAAATAACGACGCTTTGGTCGGACGCCATTTTGGCTCTGCAAATGAGTTATAATGATGATGATGATGATGAAACAGCATTTATACAGCGCCATTTATCTGTAGAAACATTCAAAGGCGCCCGGCTCTCACAAAATGTCACACATCATTCACAAAGTTGCTGGAAAATATAGGTCTTCAGTGCAGACTTGAAGGTATTGAGGCTGTTGCAATTCCGAAGCTGAAATGGTAGTGAGTTCCACAGACGTGGTGCAACAGAAGAGAAGGCTCTATCCCCATAAATTTTAGGCGAGTATTGGGGACATGGAGAGTCGGGCTAGTACAACGAAGTCCTGGTCGTCGCTGTCGTACACTGATAAGTGCAGACACGTAGCCAGGAGACAAGTTATGGAGAGCCTTATAAGCAGTAAGATCTTATACTGTACTCTGCGTTGCACAGGCAGCCAATGAAGCTCACGAAGTACTGGAGAGATATGGTCAAACTTCTTGGTGCCGGTAAGAAGGCGTGCAGCAGCATTCTGTACAGCCTGGAGGCGTTTGATTGATGTTGATGGCAGGCCAACAAGGAGACAGTTGCAGAAATCCAGTCTAGATGATATCAGAGCATGAGTGATACTTTCTGCAGCACTTCGTGTAAGACAATGTCTGATCTCAGCGATCCAACGGAGTTGGTAGTATGCTGACTGACAAACATATGATATGTGTTTCTCCAAACTCATTGTTCTGTCAAAGACTACACTAAGGTTTCTAGCCTTGTTGTTAGGAGATAGAGCTTCTTCACCGACAAGAACTGGAGCACCAATGATACTGCTCCTCATATGTGGAGATGAGACCAACAGATACTCTGTTTTCTTGTCATTGAGCTTCATAAAGTTGCTGTTCATCCAACAGCGAATCTCCTCAATGGCGGCCCCAACAGCAGCAGTAGCACATTCATCAGCACCTCCAACTTTTGGATCAAAAGTGAGGTAGAGCTGGGTGTCCTCGGAATAGAAATGTGCACCAAGGCCATGTTGCTCTACGATAGAGCCAAGAGGGGTAATGTAGAGTGTGAAGAGCAACGGACCAATGACTGAACACTGTGGAACTCCGTAACGAAGGGTGGTCTCAGGGGACAGCTTTCCATTGATGACTACTGCTTGTCTTCTGTTGTTGAGGTAAGACCTGAGCCACTGGAGGGCAGTTGCATCAATTCTAAAGTCTTTCATCAGTCTCTCCAGAAGGATAGTATGGTCAACAGTATCAAAGGCAGCAGCCATGTCAAGTAGAACAAGGGCAACTGCTTTCCTGTCATCAATTGATGTAAGGATGTCATCTGAAACCCTCAAAGTGCTGTCTCAACGCTGTGATTCTTCCTGTATGCCGACTGAAGGCGTTCATAGAGATCATTACCTTGCAGATAAGCTGTCAGGCGACTAGATACAATTTTCTCCATCACTTTGGCAAGGAATGATAGCATACTAGGTTCGACACTGGGCGATAACTGGCTAGGTCATTGTGGTCAAGTGTAGATCTCTTCAAAACTGGCGTAACATAGGCATGCTTCAGGCTGTCTGGGACTATTCCATCACGCAATGATGCATTCAAAAGATCAGTGATAGGTATGGCTAGGAGATCACAATGTTGCTGAACAAGAGCTGTAGGCACTGGGTCAAGTGGACATGTCTTTGCAGGGGTCTTGCGAATTATTCGCTTGAATTCCTTAAGACAAGTAGGAGGCATCACGGACATATGAGCATCAATACTACCTGATGATGATGTCAGGGTATGTGACAGCTTATGTGCATGCTGTTCATTGTCTGGTGGTCGAGATGCCGGCATATGCTCCCGGATTTTCTCAAACTTTCCAGTGAAAAAGTGAGAGAAATCAATGACAAGGTCAGCATCAGGTATATCTTGAGGCAGTTTCTTTGTTGCTGGAGCTTTCTGATGAAGGAGTTGGCTGATTATGCCATACAGGGCCTCTGATCATAGCCACATTCCAATATGAGGTTTCGCCGCTTTGAACAAATTTTGAGGGATGTTCTTCCGTTCCTTGAAACGATGTTTATCAACAGATAACCCTGACTTTTTTTTCCATTTCCGCTCAAGTTGACGTCGCTTTCGCTTGGCATCAGCTATATCTTGATTGTACCAAGGAATGACAGGATGATCAGTGTCAACACTGGAACGCTGCGGTGCATTTTTATCAAGGATTTCTTCCATAACTGTGCAGTACTGAAGCAACAGAGTCTAAGCGGATTGTGATGTATCCGATGATAATATCTCAGACTGCTGAACTTGGTGGAATCAATTGCCTTTATCCTACGAAATTTATTATTCGTATTATCTCTATGGGAATACATTTTATCTGGAAATTAAAATGTCTTTATCGAGCACTAGCTAATTTTCCTTAAGTAAATTTCTCCCAGATTTTAATATGTTGTAGATGAAACTTTGGGCTATCGTTCATGTCCATGTTCTTATTCTTAGTCCATATTCTTATTGGAAGTCGGGATGACGTCCAAAGACCTGGTTGAAATTGACGCATAGCTTCAATGTCGGGAGATATGTCTTTCTTTCGGTGACTTTCTTTGCAATAGCTCAAGAAGAACACGCCCTTTCACCCCCCATACATTGCACATGTTTAGTCCATGTCAAGTAAAACTTTTCATAAAATAACAACTACTTCATCAGACACTGTCTTTTCTAGGTAAATTAGGGTCAAAGGTCATAACGTTTATTTCCGAATATATCGGATCACCTAATTTGTCAGTGTTGACAAATTCCCAGTCTAGTTTTGCTAGACTGTACTTCCATTTTGCGTTCACATGAATAAAAAACAAACAAACAAACATGAGTTTATACAATGATTATGCAATAACATGTTTCTGTCTTTCTGCTTTACAAAAAAAAAGCATATTTCGATAAAATGTATATTTGCAATAAATGATAAACAAATAGTAGTCATAAGAACCAAAGTGGGAGAGCATAAATGAAAAGCACAGCTTGTATTACTTATGCCCCGAATGGGAGAAACTGTGATATCGGTGTGAACGCTTGCGGGAGTTTCCAGGCGAGAAAGATTTGGGGCCTTTAACGACTCCGTCAGTAGCCTTTTGTCAAGACCATTTTGCTGTATGGTGAAGAAAGCCCAGCTAAGTGGTTTTCTCACGTAGGCTGTTGCGCTTGGCGAGAAGGTCTTGACAAAAGGCTACTCCGCCAGCTGCTCTTTATTCGTCTTGAATGTCGACCTTCCTCCACAAATCGTCCTCAAACAGCTGTTTCGTCACTTGAATTGATTCTGAGGTTTGCACAAGTGAGCAAACTTAGTATTCAGACCAGGTATGAGGATATCTTTCCTCAGGGAAGTTCAACTCGAAATTATAATTGCACAGGAGCCCAAGGGTATCCTGCTGTTTTTCTAAAAACTTAGAAGCCGATAGAGTCTGAGCAAAGTTGACTGGACTAGTATTATTTTTACCAGTCTCAATCAGGGCAGTCTGTTTGAGAGTATGTCTGACGAGGTAGGTAAAAGATCCCGCAATGTCCTCATCTATGGGTTTCCCAATGCTGAAGGGTACTGTCGACTCAGCGACAATAGCCTGAATTTTCTCCTCCTAAAGAGGAGACATCATTTCCTTCTGGTCAGTTGTAACAATTGCAGCACTGTGATCAGATGTAGCTAAGCTAGAAACTGGTGTAGAACCAGGAAAGCCATCATTTTGTTCACAGTTTTTATTTTGATCCCAGTAGATCATCATCCTCATTTCCTGATATTTCACAGAGACGTCTCACATCATGACCAAGAGTCTGAGGAGGTGCTAAAGTTCTACCAACTACTTGAGTATGTCCTCTAGCTCAAGCGATGTTCAAATGCTGGACCACCAACACTATAGCACCTGGTCCCGGCGTCGAGGCCATAGGCTGTAAAGGCTCAACCGGAATGCAGGTCTGACTGACTGTCCTTCTTTGAAGTAGGATCTGCACGAATGCAGTCCGGGACTGCCGGAGAATTTACTTTATTACCTCCGTCAAGGGAGGAGGTTATGTTTTCATGGCGTTTGATTGTTTGTTGGTTGGTCGGTTTGTCTGTGTGCAAAATGAAAAGAAAAGATATGACACAAGGAACAGATGATTGAATTTTGGTAGTGATCCTGGAATTTTTATGGATTGTAGGAAGAATTTCGATAATTTGGCAGGTAGAGTTAATGAATTTGGGAGTTCAAGCTGAGCATTTCTTGAGGTTTATATACGCGCAGTAAAGTGTGTGCTCAAGTTTCTGCTACGGCGAGGAGCCAGCTTCTTCGACGCCATAGAATTTTCCAAAATTGCTGTCATTGCTCCCCCAAAACAAACCCAGATGATCGGGGAGGTAAAGAATCCTACGAAAACCACAACTTCGCCAACGCGGCTGACAGATCAATGGGGGAAAAAGGCGAAATATCTCGTTCAAAATGGCGATTGACTGCTTATGAGGACACGCTACAAATGAATTGATTATGCATGCGTACGAGTGCATTACGAAAAATAATAGCTAGTTCTATCTAGTTTTCAACCCATTATAACTCGTTGCCCATAATGTCGAACAACAGGTTACTCAACGTACTCTCTTCTTCTTCTTCTTCTTCTTCTGCTTCTTCAGGTTAAGTCTGCCTCCTTCAATAAGCTGAAAATTCTTGCAGACTAAGTTATTTACATTATAGTACAGTTTATTTACAGATATTAAGAAGCACATAGCAAATATGAAGAACAACAAGCCATTGTCATCAACCGTTAGTCGGATTTGGAATGCTGCCACAGATGGCGCTGCAACAATTGCCGCGGAACAGGGAATTCCAGCTCCTTACTATTCTCGGAAAGAACGAGTGACGATGCGATTCAATTCTAGTGTATAGTATCTGAAATGTATGTGGTTGGGTGGGTCTCGTCAACTGAATAACCTGTTTGATATCATAGCCCTGTGCTGAAAGATGTGCAAGATTTAGACGCAGCAAGTAGAGCTTTCTGTTGGCACGTTTCACAAGGTCTGCAATGTGAGAGTCCCACCTAAGATCTTTTGTACGATGATACCGAGATGCTTTACTGTGTCTACAGAGTCAAGGGCACAGTTTTCAAGTCGAATAGGAACAATTGTCGGGGGGTTACGCCTGAAAGTGATTTCCATCCTGGTACATTTGACAGGGTTGAGTTTCATTCCATTCATTTCGGACCATTCAGAGAACCGAGTTACCGCTAGTTGCATGTTAGATGGTTGATTTTGAGAGCGGCATTCAACGAGGGACACATCATCAACGTACTTATACGCTTGGATACCGGGAGGGGTGTTGAACCCACAAATGTAAAAACGCCCACAAATGTAAAAAATTGCCCACAAATGTAGAAATTGGACATCGCACACAAATGTAGAAAACGCCCACTAATGTAGAAATGATTCCAAACCATCCAAGAGGGTGAGTAGTCTCATTTTTGACGCGAGGACAAAAAAAAAAAAAAAAAAAAATCAGCGATCCATGGAATCACAGAAGGGCGAACTCCAAGTCTGATAAGTTTAGTTATCGATACAGAATGGTCGATTCGGTCGAAGGCTTTTGTAGAATTAGTCAAAACCAGCGTGGACGACGATTTCAACTTCTCTGCATTCACGTACAGGTGGTGCAAGATGTTAATGATGCAATGGGAGGTAGACAAAAACTTCCGGTTCCCAAATTGATGTGAATCTAATTGTGGTAGCATGTCGTTGAAAGTCCACTTGGATAGTAAAGCCTTCAGCGACCTTTGCAAAATGATCAGAAAGCGAGACGGGGCGTAGTTTGTCAATCCTAGGTGGGGAGGCTTTTGGGATCGGAATTACGATAGCACGTTTCCACATATCCGGAACGACACATTGTTCAAGTGAAGAGTTAATGATATGTGCGAATGGAGTGGCTAATTCGAATGAATATTCACGTATGATCCGTGCTGAAATCTCATCCGGTCCGCATGCTGTTTTTATTTTAACTTTTTGTAGGGCATTCTGAACTTCCTATGGGTAAATTGTCGGGCAAGGACATGGGTGAGGGAGAAAGGCAGGAAGAAATCTAATGGAGGTAAATCCTCGGAGATCGTGACGAAATGTTCATTTATCGCGTCGGCAGTCGCCTTGAAATCAGAGGGCTCTATGCCGTCGATCACAAAGGGAGAAGGTTCACTTCTACTGCCAGTTAAGACACGGATTTCACGATACCATGCGGTTGGATTTTCTCGTTTTAAGCGCTGTACTCGAGAAGAGTAGTATTCTTTCTTTGCTTTCTTGATTTCACCTTTGACTTTGTTTCGGAGACGTTTCCATTCATTAGACCACTTGTTGTGAAATGCCACCTGGCGACGTTTAATGAGTAACTTAATTTCGGCGGACATCCACGGCTTGTCACGAGAGTGCAATTTTGCATGGCGTGTCGGAAAATGTAAATCAATAGCGTCGCGAAGAGTCTGGTAGAACAATTCGCACTGGGCGTTGACACTGTTGGCCGTTGTAACTTCTGGCCAATCATGAGAGCTTATCCACCAGCCGAACGAGCGTTTGGTGCTGTCGGGCATGGGCCGGTTCTCGCGAAGACTGGATATGTTTCTAGTCTTTGCCTTGGGGAGTGAGGTTGCCAAAGTATTGTCGCGTGGTCAGACGCACCAATCGGAGACAAGATTTGAACATTGTAGTAATATTGGCTCACGTTGCTGATAATTTTGTCCAATATGCGGTCACCTCTGGTAGGTTGATTAACCACTTGAATGAATCGGTTATCTGTCAAAAGAGGTCTCACGTCTAGCTGGTTTAAATCGCCTGTTAGAATGAAAGCATCATCAGGATGCAATGTCTACAGAGTGTCGATACTGGTTAGAAGGTGCTCAGTCAGTCTATTCGCTGTCGTTTTGTCAGGCTGTGCGTAGTAAATAACAGCGCAGAATAATTATACAAGAGACATCCCGGGGTAAACGAGTATGGCGAAGACAAATCTACCTCTAAGTCATCAGGCACAACTATGTCGCTGGGATAAGAAGGGTACAGGTCATGTTTCACGTAAAAGGCAACCCCTCCTCCGACACGATTCACTCTTGATTTAACAAACGCAGAGTAGCCATGAATCGACACAAGTTCAGTGGGTAAATCATGCCGAAACCAAGTTTCAGTGACAGCACGGAGATTGATGTTGTGTTCGAGAATGATGGATTCGAGTTCGTCAAATTTGTTAATTAGTGAACGTGCATTGATCAGTAGGAGAGACGGTAATGATAACTTACAATGATCACTGCTTGAAAGACAAGATGAGTGGACTCGAATTAGGTTTTGTGCATTTGAGGTTCTGTTCGAGACGTCTCTTTTCTGTCTGTAGACTTCATTGACCGTTGGTATATGGTTCCGAAAATGCTTGCCTTTCCTTCTCCCTGCACGAATACCATGATGAGTTGGTAATTTCTTTCTAAGTTCTTTATTGATGTTCCAAGCATTCTCGGAGAGGTACAGGTTAGGTAAACGTGCCAGGCTATACAGTTTGGTCGAGTTGTATGTGTATCCATTACTCGCAGGTAATTCATCGTGAAGATGTGAGGTACGCGGAACTAGATGCACGGACCCAGGGTTCTATCTGATATCACCACGCCATATCAAAGGAAAGTTGAATATGGCCCATGAGTTGGCATAATATCTTACTGGAGCATTGCAGTACCTTTTCAGAGCGTAACAGTTCGCTGTCTTTGCACGGAAGGACGGATAGAGCGAGTGGTCATCATGGCGGACACAAACAGTACATTCGCATTCGCTTACCAGGAGTATCGTGTAGACAAGAATCAATGCCTTGAAGAAACCCATCGATGCGGTTCGTTCATTGTCACGATCTTTGGAAGAGGGTTAAGTTCTTTTGCTTCCGCAGAAAGGGGCTGATAATCCAATGCCCGGTGTTGTATAAAACTTATAACGAAAAAAGCGTGTAGTAGCAGATGGCAAATCAACTTGAGATTGGAGGTAGTAAGACCAAATATTGGAAGAAACGTTGATTCAAAGGAAAGTGTCACGAATAAGATCCAAGGAGGTCACGGTACGAAGAAAAAAAAAAAAACATTGATACTTGATACAAGTAGGTTGACACAGGAATATTGTCGATATGAAGTGATTTTGGGAGACAAAGTTCGTGTGAAGGCTTCCAGTCAGGCGCGCGTCAATATCAGTACGCTAGAGTACGCTAGAGTCTTCGACGTGAATAACCACTGAATTGATCTGTTTTAGTATAGTAGCCATGATTTAAAAAAAAAAAAGATTTTTTTTTGTAAAGCATAAAACTATTGAAAAGCGGACGGGCGGTTTCAGTTACTAAGGGCTAACAAACTTGCGGAATCGCAAAATTTATATCATTTTCAAATCAACGAGCCTTCGGGATACCAAAATTTTGGTTTATTTTTGGATTAACGAATATAAAAAAAAACGAACATTGTGAATACCGAACGTTTGTAATTACGAACCTGCGGAATAACAAACTGTAACCGAATCCTTTACAGTCACTTCTTTCAAACTTGTGTTTTCAAACTAAGGACGAAAGTACAGACAGCTTTATGCTCTCTCTTAGATGTTGTGTAAAACGTAAACAATATCAGTGAGATAGCATCGCATTTTGATATTGTTTTTCAGCGTATGATGAGTATTTAGTAAACAACATACAGTAATATCATACGCATGGTTTGCGTGTTTTCATCATATACTGTCTTTTTTTTTTTTCGTTATAACGAAGTTTCGATATAACGACAGAAAAATCACCGGTCCCAAGGACTACATTACAGCTGGAGTACGCTTTACTAGCAATGGGTTAATGAGTATAGTAAATTTTGCAACCTACCGGTTTTCCCCCTTTTTACGCAGTTAACTATAATTTTAACAGTACTGTTACAAAATGAAAAAGGAAATCGACCGTTTTAAATGGCGTCACTCATCAATCTTTTGTAAATGTTAAATTTCACACTCAAAACATTAAACTCAACACATGTCCGATTTACCATTTCATTTCTTAGCTATAACAATGAAATGGTGAACTTGTGATTCCAACATTTTGTGTGTTAAATTTAGCATTTGCTAGGTGTTGGAGGAGTGACAACATTTGGTATGTTAATATGCTTTTTTTTTTGAGAAGATTTGTTGTTTTTTTTTGGTCTCATTTTATCTTATTGATTCATCTCAACCAATTTCAGCAAGCAATAAAATGTAGGAGCATGCAACTTATATATTTCGCTATAGGAACATTATTAGATAATGTCTTATACTGTACTTGCAGATATGCAAGTAAATTTTAAGAAATGTATTTTGTAAATGTATTTTTTTGAAATTACTGCAAATATGTTCTGTTAATGCATTGTATATAATTTTCCCAATTTATTTAATGGAAATAAAAATAAATTTGAATTGAATTGAATTGAATTGAATTGAATTGAATTGGATTGACATATGTATAAGACATTAGTATAAGACATATAGAATTTTACTTTACTTGGGGTGAACGTGCTTTCTCCGTTATGCATGGGACCAAAATTGTGGAATCATTTATTCAGTTTAGGCAATTAACTGTCATCTACATAGACATTCAAATCCAAATTTAAACATATTAAATGTATCTGTTCCTCTCTCACAGAGGACTGTAATTGCTGAATTAATGTTTAACAATATTGTATTCTTTATGTGGCATATGCTGTATTTTTCTTTTGGTATTTATTTGGGTTTTTTCTGCCAATTTCTTCTTTGATGACATGTTTGGACATGTATATGCAAGGATATTTGTGACCGTGCACCTCAAAACGAACATAAAGTCGCACACATTGATTTTGCGTGAGGACTGAAAATAAGTGAAATGGGTCAACCTAGCCAAACTTGACTTTTTCATATTTTCTAAAAGAGCGGGTCGTCTGTCACATTATGCTAAAATTTGTTATCATAAAACGGGCAGGAAAGTGTGTATTTTTAGCAGTTTATCTCGAACATTTTTGGTAGAATAGTGTGATTAGGTGTGTCTTTAGAATCCCTTTTTCATTTCTGAAAAACCTTGTCCACACTCTTCACTTTCAACTCTAATAATTTTTGAAAGAATAGTGCTATTGCTTTGAAAGTTGGCATTAATTATGGACAGAATGTGTTAATGAGGTATGCCTAATTTCAGTTTAATCTAATAATCCCTTCATTGTTGTTACTCTGGTGGTTTACTTCCTGTTTTTTGTCCCATTCATCGCACAGCCAGCACGGTTTGGTAAAAGATTAAGCGCTTGAATAGACACTGTACTTCAGAGCCTCTTTTCTCAGTTCCCACTTTTCCTGAGTTTGTGCTTTCTTTCCAATATTTAGATAGGTTAGGAGAGTCCATTTGATTTAAGTTATACATCATTTTAAAGCTTAAAGTCTGCGCTTTCAGAATATGGTCTTCACTAAAATTTCATGTCTGGCGACTTTTTGTTTGTTTTGAGGTGCAGGGTCACATTTTATCTTTTCATTTTTGAAGCGCCATGAAAACTGAAAGGTGGACCTGTGCGCTATACAAATAGCCGCTATTATTGTTATTGTTATCATCATTATTATTATTATTATTATTATTATTATTATTATTATCATTATTATTATTATATCATTGATAAATGAGCAGGGCTCGACGGGCTCGTTAACGCCGGGCCGTTGACGATCGCCCCGTCACTGTACAGGCATGCTCACCTGGAAACATTAAAGTGCACATTACTAAAATCGAATATGAGACCATTCTGAAGCAAATTATTTTCACACGACAATAGATATATAATGTACTCTTCAATGAATATCACAAGGATTGGAACTATCATACCCAGCATTCCCACTGATCAGGTACTAACCATCCCCTTTAAGATTTCATAAACATTATGCAATTTAGTCGCAAGTGGTAACACATTTTTCGATGATTATATAGAGTAAACCTCTTCGTACTATACTGCAACTGTAAGAAATAATAAAGGGGTCGTATAGTTTTGGTTGAGACCTACTTTCAGGTTTCTAACATTTTTGGTGAGATAATGAGAAACATCATATGAAATATGTAAGAGCATGTAATTCCATGAGGAATTCAACGTTTATTTAATGAAAATTGGTTTTGAAATGGCTGAGATATCAAAAAAAAAGGCGATTCTAATAAAGTGTGGGACCCACACTTTATTACGATCGCTTTGTTTTACTTTGTTTTTGGATGTTTCAGTCATTCCAAACCCGATTTTCATCTAATAAACTTTGAATTCCTCTTAAAATGGTATGCTCTCTACTACATCATAACTGTTATCATGGTATCTCGCAAAAAGATGAAAGCCCAATACTTATCTCCACCAATACTGTACCATCCCTTTAACTATCTTCTCTTCTGAGGGAAAGGTTTGGTTGATCTGATATCGTATAATATGGGTTAGGTAACGATAACACATTTTTGATGTATTTTTTAAAACACTATAATGGATGTTTGTGGAAAACCTAACCCTCTCTCTCTCTCCGTCTCTCTCTCTCTCTCTCTCCCTCCATACTTATTGTTAATCTCTCCTCCTCTAAACCATATCACTTTCAGACGAATTTCGGTACCAGATTCAGTGGTTTTTCTTCAACATCACCGCTACTCCCTCCGTCACCGTTACCATCTTGTACTGGCAGTATTTGTTTTATTTCTCATCGGAAAAGGTACCGATCTTACTTTACGTTAGCATACATATCCTTCCCACAATCGTCTGCCTCATCGACATCCTCATCACCCTAATCGTCGTTCGTTTCGTGCACGTGATCTACCCGGTATTGTGCCTGATCATCTACTTGATCTTCACTTTCCTGTACTTGTCGTTTGGGGGAACGGGTTTGTTTGAAAACTCCATTATTCGCATCCTCGACTTCGAAAGCTACGCCTATGGCACAAGGGGTTTACTGTCAGTGGTGGGCGTAACCTTGATAACTTTGCCGCTTCAGGCCTGTTTCAAAGGATTATACGCCCTCCGCATCAGATGTATGGACAACTGACAGAAGAGCAGCAGCTATTCCTGCTAGCATTGTCGAGTTAGAAGCAGATGTTACATCTCTGGTAGCGCCAACATTGTTCACAACCTGATCATGTCTTAGATAGAAATTTGTTCAATATACAGCCAAACACTTTCATGCTACTGGGTTGTCAACATAAGAATAATGCTGTTGATCTAATTAACTGAAATGTAAAATTTCCAAAGTCAATTAACAAAATGGTTCAATATGCCTTATATTTACGATTTACCAGATAATGTGAGTTATTTCATGGCTGTGTTTAAATGCAGTGTTTAGTGTATGTAAGTTTTCCATTTTTTAGGATGATTATTGTATTGTTAAACATCTCAAATGTTATTATCAATGTTTTGCATTCACTTCATACATTTTGTATGTGAAGAGCTTTATTACAGATTGAACATTTAGGCCTATTATCAGCATAGATCTGGTTTATTTGTTTTCTGCAAGGCACCTGTGAAAAGCAGGTTTGTTTTTTTCTGCAACTGAATGTGCTAACTCTGCAGGATAGGCCCTATGAAGAAAACAAAATTATTTTACATGTATAAGAAGAGACTTTTTTTTCCGGCAGTTGCTCCTTCAGTTCGAAAGAGAAATATGAATGTTCGTACATACTATGATATTCAGAGGCCGTCATCCCAGTCCAGTACACTGCTCGTTGATGACGATCGCCTTAACTTGTGCCTCAAAGTGTGTAAATGTTCAAATGCATATTTCATTTTTTTAATGTGATCTGTATAATAATGTCTATGTTACGATTAAGATTAGATATCTCTCATTTTGTCATTTTCATAATCAGATTAGACTGTGCATCACAAAACCAACAGAAAATCGCACAACCCGATTTCACTTTGGGCCTCAAAATAGATGAAATGTGTCAACCTAATCAATATTGATTTCTTTTTTCAGAAGAAAAAAATTCTTCATAATTCCCAAGTTTGGAATCGTAAAACGAATGGAAAAATCACATTTTTACTGCTTTTTTAAAACTGTTTTGTTTTGTAAAATAGTGTGATTGGTAATTTCTTAGAAGCCGTTTTTTATTTCTCAGAAAAAAAGAATTAACACTCTTCACTATTAAATCTAATAATGTTTGAAAGGATGATTTGTTGCTCTGAAATGTAGTTTAAAGGTCATGACTAGAATGTGTCAATAAAGCGTGCTAAATTTCAGCTCAATCTAATCCATTCCATGTGGTTGCTCATGGAGTTTTAATCCTGTGTTGTTGCTTATTCGCTTGTTTTTGGTTTTGGTCCCATTCATGGTACATAGCGCAACTGTGTGAGATTAAAGATAATTATGGGCCATCCCTTTTGCATTCCTTCCCAAATAGCACAGAACATGATACATTTCACCAGAATGACAAGACTATCGTAAAGCAATAACATTTCTGTGAAATTTGATGGTTGGTAGCCATTAAAATTCAAATAATGCACCAGGTGCTCACCGTAACGTATTCTGTGTACTAGGCACAGCTGCATACATTGATCCTCTTGAGGTTGTCATGATACTTTATACTTCAAACAAAAGATATGCATTTAAAAGCTCTCAGAAAAGAAGAATTCACTAGCTTCTCTTAATTTTGTTATCGATGGTGAAATATAGCAACACACCGTGAAAATTAACTACGTGTGCAACTTAGTGCATCACACAGGTCTGTAAAACTAGACTAGTAGCTTAAATTTGTAATTTTTTCGTAGTGCGAAAAAAAAATTATTCAAATTTTAACGATCAATTTATTAAAGTAAACAAATAAAGACCCTTTTGAGTTCAAATTTTACGGGAGGTTTCAAAATTGTGTTTTCTTCAATACCTATTAGAAAGTGTTCTCACCAATTTAAAAGAAAAATCCATGCAAAAGGATTTGCTGTCTTTAAGTAGGCCTACTTGTATTGGATCCTAGAGTTCATAGTCTCTTTTCTCAATGAATGCTTTTCAAGATTGTTTCTTTCTTTCCATTATACAGATGGATTAGGAAATTCCATTTGTATTGCCGTCCAAATTGTCATAAATCAGAATATCGCCCGATCCCACGCATGTGATCGGTGGATTGGTGAAAATCAATGAGAAGCCCTAAAAATTACCCCCGAAAGTGACAAAAATGAATGAGTGAAATCTTATATGAATGTAACAATGACCCACGTCCCGGACGCGGGTCAATTTTTACATTCATATTATAGCGCCCTCTCTCATCACTCCTTGCCTATTCACGTACACACAAAATGAACATGACTTGCTGGACAGTGATGAAGAATTAGGTTGAGAAAAACAAAGGAATTAGTCAGAATGTAAGCAAAATAAGAGCAAAAGGCTTTAGAGTAGTAGGGGAAGGTACAGCAATAGCAAAAGAACCAAGTTCCTACCATTTGAATATCACAAAATTTAGGGGGTCGGGGCAATATAGTGCTAACCCACACAATAGTCATTTGAGGTAATCGCTGTTGAATGTTTGGAAAGTCCATACATTGTAAATTGATAAAACATGAATGCATGCACTTTTACCGTCTTATTGGTTGAATTCAAATATGATATTTTCACGGAGGTTAGAGTGAAGGATAAGGATTGTAAAAATGCATGTAAGTCACTTTTGACAAAAGTGTGGGTTACCACAATATTGCACCGATCCCCTCAATTATTGGGCAATCATGTGGAGAAATTCATGTTTTCAGTGCGCATGTTAGTAATAGGTCTAAGTATGATCTGAATTCAGGAGAAACTAGAAATGTAGCGATCAAACCATTTTAGGAGATGGGTTGGCATGCCTTGGTAGTGTAACCTAGTATTTAGGAAAATGACAGTATTTGTGATGTAGTAGTTTTGTTTTTCAATTATAGCTCAGTGGTTGAGACCTCATCATTTTTAGATTATAGAGTGAATAGTTTTCATTTTGTTATAGGGTGTGAACGCCCAAGAATGATTAGAGATCATTACTGAAGTGTGAGAAATGTAAAGGGTAGAAAGATTGTTTGATCAGTCTGCAGTAAAACGTGAGCACGTGAAGTCGCACTGGTCGGGAGCCCTGTCCTATCAGCCTAGGAGTGACCGTGTGGCAACCATTAGGTATGTCGAATGACTTTTTGTGAATTCCAGATAGATTTTGTTGTAATCCCTGCAGTTCTCTGTCAAAATTGGTGTATGGTTAGTGCAGGACACTTAACTATGAGTGTAAGGTATCAATTTGTCAGCAAATTGTATTAGAATATAGTCTATATAATGATGTGTATAATATTATATAATTATGTCTATATAATTATTTTGTTGAGGTTAGGCCAAGTGGGCTGACTATTTTTAGATGTAGTCAGCGAGTTTTCGGTTTTCGTTTAGATAATAATGAGTGAATTTATATTGTGAAGATTTGAACTGAGTTGGATATGAGTATATTGTGCTGAAAGCATTGTTAAGGGCAATAAGCCAGTATGCCACATTCAGTTAATCTGTGATCTTTTATTTACATTTACTTTGTCACGGTAAATGAAACCCCGTAAAGTAGTGTTTATATTTGTATAATTCAGATAGAGAATGGGAAGTCTGTTCCCGTTGAATGGTAGGCAGTAGAAAGCATTGTAGGTACTGTTAGTAATCTAATATTGATTTTCATTTGATATAAGCGGCCTGCGCCTACCTATAGGCGCCTGTTTCCATGAGACTGATGTGGCATGTACAGTACTCTCCGCATAATCGGGTAGGCTCGGGCAGAGCGTTTCTTACCCGATTAAGCGGAGTACCCGATTAACAGAAGAACACGTCTCATTCACTATTGACACACACAATGTTTATCTACATCCATTGTACACTGCACCAAACACCTATACTGTATGCTTAACACGCGTGCTGACACTTGCTCAGTCACGAGCAATAATTTATACTCTTTTTATGGACAAATATGTCTTCAGAAAACTTTAGCGCAAGTGTGTTCAACTCCTGTCTGTCTATGCAATTGTAAGTGTCAGCTACATTTGTGATGTTCATTTACGTGTGGCAAGTCGGTACCGGTACGTGTGTTTTCATGTTTAATCACTTCCCAAATGATTGGTCCTCTTTGCAAATTAAGCAGAGAATGCGATTACCCGTTAAAAATTTGACATTCATGATTTCTTAAAGTGTTATATCTGCGATAAAATTTGGGTAGAAATTAGATTAGCAGAAAATTATCTACCCATTTATGCGGAGAGGCAACCCGATTTTCAGGTAATTTTAATGTGCATTGGAACTGATTTTGACAGTACTACCCAATTAAACGGATACCCGTTAAAGCGATACCCGATTACGCGGAGAGTACTGTATTATCGTAAAGGGGTTCTGTTGAGCCCGGGTGAGCAATAATGTGACAGTCTATATTTTGTATGATAATGATATAGAGATCCACTTACCTTTTTTATAGTTACATTATGATTGCAATCTGAATTTGTATAATGCTGTACTTGTTGTTATATTTATATCCATGTCTTGGGGCATCTACTTAATCATACTTTTGGCGTTTATATGCAATACACAGTATCAAATGTTTATTCATTTTTTTCATGAGGAGTGTTATCAGATAACGAGTAGAAGGAGAAGAAACGAGGAGAATCGGAGTATTTGCATGTCATGTCGAGGTGACGATGTTCTCATGATATACACTTAATTCATCGTCATCTCTGTGGATTTAGGAGTGAATACAGAAGTAGAATGGCAATGAACAACTTGTAAAGAGGTATAGCTGAGGAACGTATCATTTTACAACAAACAGGACGCAAAATGGAATATTGGTTAAGTACATTTTAAAGGGGATGGTACATTATATATCTATTGTTGTGTGAACATTATTGGCTTCAGAATGGTCTCATATTCAAGTATATAATGTGCAGTTTAATGTTTCCAGATAAGCATGCCTGTACAGTGACGGGGTATTAAACTGCGCATTACTTGAATATGAGACCATTCTGAAGCAAATAATTTTTACTCAACAATAGATATGTAATGTACTCTTAAATGAATCCCACAAGGATTGGAACAATCATCCCCCAGAATTCCCACTGATTCCCACCGATCAGTTACTAGCCATCCCCTGTATTTATTGATATAAATTCAGAGATACGAGATATTATGCAGATTTACACGAGATGTAACCGGTATCAATGTGTAAAGATGTATCGTATGGTTGTTTCTTTCTGTTTTACAGGGCTCTTTTCCCTGCTTCATTATTCAATAAACGAGTAGCAACTACAATTCCCCGTTGCCTGAATAAAGACTCTGATTGTACCACCTACGACATTTATGCATAAGCAAAGTTTCAGCTGGGTATCTCTACCGGTTCTTTAGTTATATCGCCCACATAGTATTGCCTATAAGAGACAGATAGAAGACATTTCCACGCATTTAACACATACACATGCACATTACAGCTCCATGTATACACATAGACGTGCACACACAGATACACACACATGATGAATTAGTAAAGTGATGAGGGACATTATGCTATGGTAGACAGCTGCATTTTTGTAACCCAACTCCACATGATTAAGAAAACGACCAAAGTCCATTACTAAAATATTCAACAGTTAAAGATTATCAAACCCAAAATATTTTGGAAAGGCACGTAATGAACCACGATAAAAGGGTGGTAAATTCATCATTGTAGTACAGAGCAATATAAACACTCACTTTTCATGAGCACCCGGGCATCTGGCTTGAAAACACCTCTCATCAACAGTAATCAACAGCCCATCTCCAGAAGACTTCAGAAGTAAGATAGAAAAAAACCACAATCGCCATGACTAATTAGCTTCGCGCCCTCTCTCCCCGCGGCTGCACTATACCACCGCCCGGTCCGGCAGCGTACGTATCCACATCCAGTTCCCGATCCAGAAATACGTTTTTGCTACGTATGCGATGTGACACAAAGTAGATTCAAAATCTGATCATAGTTTTCCCCAGCTTTCCCCAGACTCTCTTTCTTTTATCCTCAAGTTTTGGAAGTTCTGTATATAAAATCTTTGGTGAAGAGTTTTATATCTAAAAAATAAATGAAAAATATGACAAGAACATAATATGTTAAGCCATCTATCAATTTCCCACCGCAAGTAATTAGCAAGTTTATTCCCCCCCCCCCCCTCCCCATTTTCTTGCGTGTTTTGACAGTGATCCCTTTGGCCGCGTTAATAAGATTTTGCGTGCCGAGAATCACTGTTTTGAAACACTGATTCGGAACACTGATTTGAAATACGGTTTTGTCAGGAGAGCGTTTATAAGATTTTTTTTTTCCCGAGGGTGTTGGGGCTCTCGCTCAGACTTTGCCATTGCGCAACTCACTCTGCGCAGTTTGTTTCTCAGCAAAAGGTCAAACATGGTGCGCGCAAGGCATTGTGACGTAATTTAAACAGTGTTTGAGATCGCGGTTGCATTTATAAGATTTTTGAAACACTGTTTCTACACTATTTTGTTTGTTTCTAAAAAGTGTTTCAAAACACTGTTTCAAATCACGGCTAGCGTTTATAAGATTTTTTTTTTCTTGCTAGAAACACTGTTTGGCCGGAAACACTGTTTTAGAACACTGTTTCTGGCAAGAAGAAACAAAATCATAAACGCATCCTTAAAGGACAAGTTCACCTTCATAAACATAAGGATTGAGAGAATGTAGCAATATTAGTAGAACACATCAGTGAAAGTTTGAGGAAAATCAGACAATCCGTTCAAAAGTTATGAATTTTTGAAGTTTTTGTGCAGTAACCGCTGGATGAGAAGACTACTGCAGTGTATGAATAACTTAGATGTCACATGCGTACAACAATATAAGGAAAATATAAAGAGAATTTCACAAAATTCCATCTTTTGAAAAAAAGTACACATTCCCCTGACTCGTTACCTACAATGTTATGGGCAATATTATTCCCCCTGCCTTTAGAAAGAGGCAAGTCAAGTGCTCTTTTATTATGCGAAAAAAAGTGAAAATATGTTGAATTTTCTTTTACATTTTCTTTATACTGTTGTACGCATATGACTCACAAGCTGTAGTAGTCTCCTCATCCAGCGGTTCCAACACAAAAATTTAAAAAATTCATAACTTTTGCATCGATTGTCCAATTTTCCTCAAACTTTCACTGATGTGTTCTACTATTATTGTTGCATTCTCTCAATCTTTATGTTTATGAAGGTGAACTTGTCCTTTAATCTCACATTCATGTTTTTTTCCAAGTAATTCCATGTACAGAGAAGATAACGTGGTAGCTGTGTTTAGCCTCATCAACTTTCAATAATATTCCTCTGCTACCAGGGACTTATGGGAGTGCCGTGTTATGTATAATTGTATTACACCTTTGTAAATAATGACTCCGTCGATTATAAAGCCCCTCTCTGCGGGGTTCCTTTTCGCTTGATCAGCCAACCAGTCCATATGGATGTACATGAATGTGTCGCTGTTAGTCTGTTTTAATAGCACATAGAGAATCTCCAGGTTGAGGTAGGTTGCACTGTGAACGCGGTGAAAACGCACCACCAATTAACTCTCGCTTCCCTGGAGTAGGATTGATAAAATCACTGTTCATAATGACATCGGAAGGTTGTCCAGTATTGGAGGACTCACCACCGACCGTGCAGACAACGATAAATAGTGAAGATGAGAGCAGAAAGTGGTACTCCGTACATTGTCGGACTTCAAACTTTGTTGCAGACGACTTAGGGACGTTTCCACACCACACGTGAGTACAGCGCTCCACACGCAGAATAGCATGATTAAGAAGTTTGTCTGAGAAACCTCCCCACAAACATTTTCTCTCAATATGAGGAAATTCTCGTTAGTGTGAATAATAAATTGCCAACTTACAGGGGTAACTTATGTCTACAAGTAGATTTTGTTCATACGAATGTAAGCGAACAGAGCGTGGTAGTGTTAAACTTCTGTATTTGGGCCTACACTCTTCTATATTTGCTGCGAAATTGCAATCGACAGTGCCTCACAATCACTGTAAACGCCAACTACGAGACATTTGCACTGAAATGTGCACAGGCATCACCAATTAGAACGAGGGAGGTGAGAGGAAATCACCTCCCTGTTGGAACCATCTTTAGTCGTCTTTGTGGCGTCGTTTGGAGTTTTTTGATCTGTGAGTACTCGTGCGTGTATTAAGGGGGAACATTAATCACTGTAGTGACAAAATCATAATTTATATAATAAGAACATGATATGAAATATAGAGTTGAAGTCAATGAGAGACATGAAACACATAATTATTGAAATTTCTATGCAACAATGCAACAGTATGATGTGTTAGCTGTTATCATTTTTTTTTTTGTCACAGTGCATTCAAAATATAATCAACCGTCCAGTACTAACCGGACAGTTACAATAAGAAATATGTATTCATGTGTTAAATAATATGTGTTCTCTTTCAGCCACGGTTGCCAGTCTGCCTGTACGTCCTCTGTCGATTTGTCGTGGCTGCCTACTTCCTCTCGGTTTTGATACGTTATTAAGTACTCCTCGGGGAGATAACGGGAATGAGGTTCCTCGTTTATCTCGAAATGTGGACGTTTCTCACCGCTACATGCTATGTTTGCTTTGCCTTCTTTAACGCTGCATTGGACTTTGTGAAGAACAGGATCAACCCCGCGCATGAAGGTACAATTATTGTAAGGTTGGAGTCGGAAGGGGGTTGGAAAGGAGGGCGCTAATCAGTGGCGTATCTATAGGGAAAACGGCGCCCGGAGCAAGCGCGAAAATTGAGCCCCTAATTTCTGAAAAAAGTGTTTAATCCCAACCCCATCCCGGTAGAGACTTTTAAAAAATCCACATGATATGCTTTTTCAAGCACTTAGAAGGGGTCTTTTTGAGGGTG
This sequence comes from Diadema setosum, assembly GCF_964275005.1. NCBI lineage: Eukaryota > Metazoa > Echinodermata > Echinoidea > Diadematoida > Diadematidae > Diadema > Diadema setosum. Next base: position 1,123,858 of record NW_027307651.1, read on the forward strand.
ATTTAAATGTAATAAATTTTGATACATTTTGGCGAGCGAGCCAGTCGAAAATGTTAGCATTTCACCTTACAAAACATGGAATTCTTGTCATTTTTTGCTTATTAGATCTTACAATTCTAATCAAGATATAGTGACGGCCTTATAGATAACGATTTATACCAACAAACTGAGGACTTGAAAAAAATACTCTCAATTAGTACGCGCGAGTGAGCCGAAATTTGAATATTTCCACGTCATCATCACGTTTTGTTCTTATCTTCTTCTTTCTTTCTTTTTTTAATACATTTTGGCGAGCGAGCGCAGCGAGCGAGCCGAAAAATTTTGTTCTTCAGCTTACAAATCATGGAATTCTTGTCACTTTTTGCTTACTCAATCTTACATTTCTAATAAAGATATAGTAACGGCCCTACAGATAACGATTTATACCAACAAACTGAGGACTTGAAAGAAATACTCTAAAATAATATGATTACAGTGAATTCAGTCAGAGATTTTTACGCTTTCTCACAGGCCCGTAACTGGGGGGGGGGGGCCTTTCAGGAGGTTCCGCGGACCTCCCCGTTGACAGAAGCCAAAAATAATTTTAAAAAAAGATGAGGTGCGACCCCCACCCCCCCCCCCCCCCACTTCCTCTGGAAAAAATAAGAGGATAGAAGGGGGCTTGGTTTGTAGTGGCACTAGAATCTTCTATTTTTCTGCTTGTCAGCCGATGAAGCCCGGGATTGGCACGAGAAACGAATAACAAATTATCGCGATTTGCTTGTCAGCTAATTATTAAACACGGAACTGGTCTACTTTTTTTTATAATCCTGAATCTTCCCATAAAGAATCGTAGTTGAATACGGGCCTGCATCAAGAACTCAAGGATTCATATTTTTTCATTACTGTTATTCACACAAAATCAGCCACGTTGGACCATGCAGAGTATTTTCGCACTGAAAATATTGTTATAATTTGAATTTTAAACCTTCATTTTCATAACATCTTGTGCGCATGTTGTCTCCCAGTGCACGACTTCAGATCAGTCGAGATTATACACGAAGCAGTCACAAGTAGCAACAGATAAGTTGAACATAAACTGGATTAATAATTTCACAGATGAAAACCCTTGTGCGAAACGTAGTATAGTGTGTCATCATCATGCTCACCTTTCCTCCGATACAGAATACCCTCTTTCTCTTAAGGGAACTTATAAGCGTCATCAACATTCTGATCGAATTTGAATATAAAAATCCAGCAGTGCTGTTAAATCTTTTTATTGCTGTTGTTGTTGCTGTTGGGAGAATGCAATTATACTCAATTCTTTTAATATACATGTCCACCAAAGTGGTAAGCACCCAGAAAAAGAGTCATTGATTCTTGCTTAGTGCGAAATTTTGATTGTTGTAAATTTATCTTTCTCCCTTGAAGTATGGTGAACGAGACATTTAAAAGAAGGTGTCTAACAGAGGGAAATGTCTCCTAAAACAGGTTTCTAATGTGACTTATCAAAAGATATTCACACCACTGAGAAATCGCGAGTTAAAACTGACTGATTTACATCTCCAATTTTCACTCCGGAACAGCCGTCTTTTTCGAGCCCGAAAATATGATGTCATGAAATGAACAAAACCCTTGATATAACGAGTGCAGCGGGACATCGAGACCGCCATTCATTAAGCACGTATTTCTTGATGAGCGGATGCAATATCTGGCCTGTCTTTAGTCGCATCTGCTTTCTCGACTGAGACATTAAAACGTCCAATTTTTATCTTATATCCTACGGAAACACTTTGAGTTTGACATCGAGAGTGAATTTAACGATGACAGTGACAATGACACTGATAGCGACAGTGGCAAAGTCGGGGTGGCAGATTCGAGAAGCGAAGGAGAGGCGACGGATATGGAAGGCCGTAGCGGACATAATTCGTTTGGGGCATACTTTTGGAAAAGGGCATACGTATGCAACTGCCTGTTAGCAAACGTTTGCTAATTGACCAATCAGCGAGTGTTGTTTGGCAAACGTTTGTACGGTGATTAGCAAACGTTTGCATGTCATCTATTATACGTATGCCCTATTCCATACGTATGTTAATTTACTGCGCCTATGTATGCAATTGTTTGACCAATCTTGCACTTCGTATGCATACAGTATGTATACGTGTGTATGTTACGTGTGCGTATGGTGTGCACGGTAGGTACCTACGCCCGATCTGAGCAAGGAGGTACAAAGTATAGGTATATGTGTATGTGGAAATCTCACGCGGTACCTTGTTAGTTCCTCAGCTGGAACATGAGCTGAATAAGTCTTTTTTTTTCGGGGGGGGGACTTTTGAACTCACCGCAATTCTTTTCCGCTTGAGTTTTATTGGCCACACTAAGCTGATCTGAAGGGGCTACCCTGGGTAAATAAGACCTTTTTATTATTATTATTATTATTATTGTTATCATTATTATCATTATTGTTATTATTATTATCATTATTATTAATATCTGAGCAGTACTGATGAGTCGTACTGAGCTGATCAGCTGGTTTTATCAGCTAACTTCACTGGTTGCCTTGAAAATCAATTCACTGGTATTCTGCGCATACGTATAAAAACGGCATATACGTTTGCTAACGAAAAAAATGCAAACGTATGCTATCGCACCGTGCAAACGTTTGAAAAACGACACTCGCTGATTGGTCAATTTGCAAACGTTTGCTAAAGACAGTTGCATACGTATAACGCATGCACGTTTCCATGCGTAGGCCTATGCCCCAAATGAATTTTGTCCGCAACGGCCTTCCATAGACGGAGCCCATTGTGTGGATGGAGTGCGTAGCACCCGGTCCGCGTATCAGCGCTGATTCGTTCATTTCGTGACGTCATAATTTTGGTCACCTAAATTTCCCGTCAGATCGGGTTCAGGTGGTCTAAAAAGGATCTCAAAATACCATCTCTCCATCGTTTTAGAGACGTTTTTACCTTCTAAAAGTTGATTATCTATATTCCTAGAGACTTAAGATTTCCAGAAATGTATTTTTAAACCACCTTGTTTCTGAATACCGTCCTTTTTTTTTTTCCTCGTTCATCATACTTTAAAAACATTTCTTTGCACTTACAGACAAATTTCGGTACCAGATTCAATGGTTTCTCTTCAACGTCACCGCCGTCCCTTGCATCATCGTATCCATTTTTGACTGGTGGTTGTGGATCTATGTAAAATTTGAATGGAAACCCAGCCTGTTTTCGGTCAGCAGCCTTGACTTTCCTACTGCCGTCTCTCTGATTGAAATCTTCCTTACTATGATCGTCGTCCGCTTCGTACACTTTGTCTACCCACTGTCGTACTTGATCATGTACTTGCTCTTCACTGTCATCTACCTGGCGGCTGGGGGCACGGACATTTTCGGAAACCACGACATTTTTTTCTTTCTCAACTTCAAAAACAACCCCGGCATAGCGACCGCAACCGTGGTGGGTGTGACCATTGCAACGCTGCTGGCTCAAGCCATTTTAAAGGGATTGTACGCCCTCCGTGTCCGATGTATGGATAGTAGAAGAACAGGAGCCGCTCCCCTGGACAGAGGAGATGTCAACCGTCGAGCTTGAATCAGTGGACAAGGAGTTTAGAGCCGTATGAAAGAATGTGTCCAACTCAGTTTTCCGTTTAAGAAGAAGTCCACCCCACCCTCCAAAAAAGAAGTAAAAGAAAAAGAAAAATATTCCCTACAGAATGATACACAAATGGCAAAAATCTGATAAGAAATAAACTTCAGAATTTCACTTTTTTTCAGAAAACATGCATTTCTTGAACAGAGCGCAGGAACAAGTACACGAGTGCGAATGTGACGCAGTATACTTAATCTAAATATTTACATGCCTGTGCACCGAAATATTTGAGGGAAGGTAATTGTGTGAACACACAGATGATACAGTGAAAATTACCAATGAAAGAAAGCCCGGCTAAAGTCAACCAACTGACGTTCTATCTACATGGCGCCAAAGAGACTTCTGTCAATATAACATAATCATTACGAGCTCTTTACATAGCGCCCATTTTCACCAGTTTTAATAGCCCGACTCTAATCTTGTCACTGATCTCTATTGAGGGTATGTTTCACCAAGATCATGTGATGTCCCTCCGTGAGATTATCCCTCCGTTCTTTTGCATGCTTTCTCCTTTTTTTTTTTTCTTTCTTTCCTGAACGTGCCTACGGCTGTAAATGGGGTGGTGAAGATCCGGTTGAGACGGGACTTAAGGTTTCCGTTGTTTTTCGATGATGATTTTTGAGATACTGAGAGAATTTTATACAACTTGAAAGAGTGTATAGTTATGCACGTATATAGGAAGTTGAATTTTATTTCTTGAAGAGAAGTATTACTCTGTTGCATGATTCTTACAGTTGATCATTCACATTTCTATATAGTGTGCGCATTTTTATACCACCCATGGCATGATTACCCTCAAGGAATTATTGAAATTTTGGACGCTCCAGCATTTTGAGGAAATGAATAATTGTAAGTTAATGACGGAACTTCTGTGAACCCAAAATATAGAACTCCCTTCCTGCTGAATGAAATATTTATTTAGTTTTGACACGTTCAAATTCAGGTTTTGTTTTTGTTTTTGTTTTTAGTATTCAGTCGTTACTATAAAAAAAAACTTAACACGACGGATAGCCTTGCTGTCAAGTCCAGTGACTGTCATTATTTTGTCATACACGGATCTTATTCTATTGAGCTGTATCTGACACGCTTGATGCACATTGTCTTCCAAGGCTCATGACCCTTTTGTCCCGTGTTGTTTATTAGCTTGGGTTTGCATGGAGCTTTGAACTTTATTTTCGTTCGTGTCTGTGTGTGTGCGTGTTTGTGTGCGTGTATGCGTGCGTGTCCGTGTGTGTGTGTCTGTGTGTTTGTGTGTGTGTGTGTGTCTGTCTGTCTGTGTCATCTTGTCCCACTGTTTTACTTGTACCTCTTTCTCTTTTCTCTTCTGAATCGGAATGCCCATTCGTGTATATGGATACATACGCATTATGATATATACTTTTTTTTCGTTTTTAGTGAGGGAACTTGCTACTTGAAAAAGTTTAACTTTTTATTTTGCAAGTTCTATCCATATTCCTTATACTACTTGCTTTGCTATTACAACTCACAGTGACTTCATGAAGATCAAAATATTTGTATATTACTTGTATCGATATGTGTGTGCATATGTGCAGGTGGTAGGCCCTATGTATGTATTATGCTTCTGTTATGCTATTGTTTGTTTTTGTGTTTGCTTTCTACATGTACTAGCTGTTACAAAAATATCTCCCACTTTCGATCCGTAATAGTTCAAAAACTATATAATCAGATAAATCTGTCGTTGATATGAGTAATAGCTGAAAAGTGTACAATTTAGTTGGATCTTTTTTTATATGAAAGCCTATAGAAGTGTCATAAAGGCCATGATTTATTTCAATGTTAGGTTCCCGATTTGATCAAATTCTAATCCTCTGTACAAAACTTGAACTTTACACATGCAGGAACCAATGATGTGTATGTGAGTGTGTGGTTACAATGACCCTGAACAATGGACCTGGCTACCACCTGTCCAGAGCTCTGCTCCAAGGCTTATGAAGGCGCTTTTAAGTATTCATGCGGATTTTCCTGGGCACTGCTAGTCTGAATTCATGGCAAAGGGTAGAATGCAAGCACATAAAAAAGTAAGCACGTGTTTCCATGTGCTTGCATACACCACATAACAGAATAAAATAAAGACTAGCTGTGATGGTGCAATTCCTCATGAATATGTAAGAGAGCATTCCAATCCTTGTCATTGTCCAGGACAATTGTCTGGGTGTCAACTACACACCCCCATTCACACAAATTACCCATGTGCAAAGTTACAGTTTTTGTACAGAGGGTCGAAAATAGAGAAAAATCTGAAACCTAAACTGAAAAATTAGTGTTGAATTTAATGAAACTGAATCATGCTTTCATTTTCAAATCACCTCCAACAAAATTATACACTATTCAGCTATTGCTCATATCAATATTAGTGTTATCTGATATATAATTTTTGAACTATTAAGGATCAAAAGTGGGAAATGTTTTTTGTAACAGCTAGTACCATTTCGTTCTCTTGTACAAATTGTCAGTGTTATTTTGCATTCATTTTGTATTAGGATATTGAAATAAAAGTAAAACAAAATTTACAGTATAAATTCATGACAATAACAAAATTTTTACTGCTCAGTTTCAGTTTGCACGTACGTGTCTGAAAGGATGGAGAGAGAATGGATGTATAGTGATTATTTTTATATACGTGATATGCCTGAAGACTATGCCTGAAGTTGCTAGAAAGCAAAGAAAACGAGACTATATATGGGGCATTTTCAATCACTCCATCTCAAAAAATATTCCTTGTTATGTAACAACTGAGGTTTCTGATGATTTACTGGTTTTGCTTTCAAGCTCTATTATGATATATATATATATATATATATATATATATAATATAACATAAATTATATATATACATGTATATATGAAGAGTTTGTTCACAAAAACCGATAAGTCCATTTTTGAAGATTTTGAAGTACGGTCTCTGTCGTAAGGTACAAAATAATACCTTTTAAATGATATATTGGTCACTACATATAAAGGTACATTTTTGAAATTATGGTCAAAAGATGCAAGAATTTTCTTATTATTCTCTTTATTTTTCTTGACCTTTAATTGCAAATATCTCCATTTGGCACATATGGACTTATCGGTTTTTGCGAACAAACTCTTCATATATATATATATATATATATACATGTGTATATATATATATATATATATATATATATATATATATATATTCATATGTTGATACTTGTTGTCCGCGTGTTGGTGCCAGTATAGAAAAGATGACGAAATAGAGTGGTAATGCATTTTGACAGTCCAACAGTGCTATTTATTCAGACCAAATTTTCGACGAATACATTCGTCTTCCTCAGGGTCGACAATTTACAATGACAATGACAATGACAATGAAAATTGACTATGACAATGACAATTGACAATGCCAATGACAATGAATTGTCATTGTCGACCCTGAGGAAGACGAATGTATTCGTCGAAAATTTAATGCTTTAATGTCTTATTTGACAGAAGCGTGATTTGTAGAAATGAAATAAATTATTGTTTACCGATAATGTACCTGTGGTGGCATTCAGGCTTGCAACAAGTTAAATTTTTATAGACTGCGCGACATTTGACCTCGTACAAGTCGTTTGATGAATATTATCGGCGATTTTTATTTGACTACGTAGCCATGGTAGCCCTTATTATGCCTTGTCAATTTACTGTGAAATGGAATTTGTTGCGGTTTAAGATTATACTCAGAAGTGATGCGTCATTATATTCCATTAACTGCATGACGGAAACATGGTTTTTGGTTGAATGGAAAGATATCATGGAATGCATGAAGCTATTCCCAAGCAATATGTGGTCTAGTACAAGTTCTTTCTTCAGCATTTGTGTTATCATTTTAGAGAATAAGTTTTGTTAGACTGGACATTCATATCCGTTCTCCGTAATTTTCTCACCAAATAATTCCAGGTTTTGTACTGTGCAATTAACAGTCATGGGCTTATAATTCACACTCTTATTTGTTGAACTAATCTCTCAAAGAATTTGTTATTCTTTTTATAAAATAAGAAATATGAACATGAATTGAATAGAAAAATTCAAAATTCGAAATCTATCCATGTACGGTCCCCTTGAAGGTCTTATACACAGTTGATGGAAAACTGCTTATTTAAGAAATTTATATCATGAAATATTTGGGTCGATTTTAATAAACTTTGAGAGGATTATTCACATGAGCATACGTTTACCAAAATATCTTTTTCCGGGGCAATGATTCAAGAATTCTTTCCTCACCCCCTCCAAAAAAAGCAAAGTTACTCGTTACTTATTTTCACCTGTTCTTAGTGGCAATTAAGGATTCGTATAGAGAAAGTACAATTCACATATTAATTGTTATTTCCCGTATCTTGGACATTCTTGTTTTCTTCTTCTGTTTTTTTTCTTTCTGTTTTGTTCTTCATTTGCTTCTTTTTTTTCCTGTATATATCTTCCTTCTTCTCTTTTCTCCTCTTTATTTCGACATAGTCGCCACCTTCACATGTGCGCCAGTCTAGATGATTTCCCCTAAGAGTCTGCCAACATTGTATCAGCTATCAGAATGTCTACTGTAACTACTTCAACAATATGATGCAACTGCAATTATTGTATACTCCCATGCCTCAGCTTCGTATAATTTTTATCTGTTATCCCTTTCATTTCATACGTAATCAATATTTGTCGATCTAATAGCATTCCTTTCAAAAGACTAATGATTTAATGCAGCCTGCTAACTTACTTTTATATAGACATCGTCATATATATTTTCTCTATATTCTGTATTCCAACATTTCTGTTCCAGTTATTTATTTTTTTGTTTCTGCTGTAGAAATTATCAGGCGGTAAGAGTATTCCATAATCTATTTACTTATAATGTATTGATAATTCAATTAAATAAAACCATAAGAAATGAAATCGTTTTCTGACTTATAAGAATGTGAAAATCGTGCAAAGAGTAAATCGATGTGTATATTTTTTTAAGATAAAATGTATTCCAACTTAATGCTTCTGACCATTAAGTACCATAAGCAAGTGACTCTCTGCTATAGGCCCTTTTGGTTGTTAGTTTCTTTGTCTCACACTCAATTCAAATTTGTCTCACACTCAACTCAAAATTTAAACAGTTAAACGACTCACCACCGCACCGTCATGACCGTAGGAGATTGTTCGACACAAACATTTTGCCTTCCATGCTAACACTTTGTAAGTTTGGAGGTTGGAAGGTCGGGACAAGAAAATAATTTCTTACAATAACGAGGTCTGTAAACCTGTAGTCTTCGATGTCCAGATGAGGATCAAAGGTCATACGACATAAATTGTTTTTCTCCATGACGCTTCGTGATATCAACTTAAATTAAAAGAAATGATTCAGCACAGTGTGGCAAGTGTATTTTATGTATCTAATGACCTCACGAATCAAGAATCAACGTGTGATTAGCACAAACGTCATTTGTGAATGATAGGGTTAGAATAAGGATTAGCCCCCCAAAAAAAATGTCTCTGTCATAACCTCGAACACGTAAAACGAAAAATCTAATGAATTTTTTGGGAAAAAAATCAAACCCGAACTGTCAGTTTTCGGATATTTCATCACTCAGCGAATAAGAAATATACCTGCCGTTTTTATGTTAACATTTTGTGGGAATGATTTGTCTGCATAACATCATTGTAATTATGATCTCTTCGATAGAAGAGCCATCTACTTCTTTTTCGTTTGTCCAGTCAACCGATCAGTACACGAACATGTACGTGTACATGACTCTACATAACGTCTTCACGGATCTCGTTTAAAAACGCATCATCAACACGCGTTTTACCATTATCGCAGTAAAAATCGCTGTTTGTGGTGACGTCGGAAGGTTGTCCAGTATCAGGTATCTCACCACCAACCGTGCAGACAACAATGAATGGTGAAGGTGAGAGCAGAAAGTGGTACTCCGTGCAATGGGCGGACTTCAAACTTTGTTGCAGACGACTGAAGGACGTGTCCAGCCCACATGTGGAGTATGAGATGGTAGGCCTACCTGTTATTGAGCGGCCGGCGTAAAGCTCTCTACAGTAAAAGCAAGAAGCTGAAATCAGATAAATCTAACCACGAACATTGTTTATCAAGACGAAATTTAAGGCATTATACATGGGAAGAGGATAATTTAGAACAATCGCCAAACTGACGACAGCAGTATTGTTTATTATGATTTTTTAAAGGGATATCATCAATCAGGGCATGGTAGTTCAGAACTATTCAAAATCGCAATAATTATTATGTACTACGCTCTTCCGTGTAGACTTCGAAAACTGCATAGCACAGTGCTACATACTGAACCATGCAAGACCTTTGCACTGAGGATGTCTACAGCCATTGTAACCATTTTAAGCCTTGTTTGTGTGCCGTCATCGTCGTCGTTGTTGTTGTTGTGTGTATGTGTTTGTTTGGTCTTTGGTTTTTGTTTTTTGTTTTTTGTTTTTTGTTTTTTTGTTTTTTTTTTGTTTTTTCTTTGTTGTTTTTTTTTTTTTTTTGGGGGGGGGAGGGGGGATTCCGGTTTCAATTTGGAGTCTTTTGATTCGTGATCACGCGTGCATTAAAGAGGTGGTGTAGCTTTGTTTGAAATGTTGGATTCATATTTTTACTTTTTTCGAGATGATTAGAAACCATTTATGAAATTTATTTGGAAGAGGAATTTATATATTATTTGAAAAAATGGTTGTGAAATGGCTGAGATATTCCTCCCCCCCCCCATTAAAAAAAAATAATAAAATGCAGAAATGTCCAAAAACAAAGCAGTTCTAATAAAAGACGGGTCCCACCTTTTTAAGGACATCTTTGTTTTGGGATATCTCAGCAATTTTGGAATCGATTTTCACCGAATAACCTTTGAATTCCTCTTAGAATTGTGTGCTATTTCATGTTTTATTAGAGGTGTCTCATTATCTTAGAAACAGTTAGAAACCTAAAGCACAATCTCAACAAACATAAAACATATACCATAGCGAAAATCAGAGAGCGTGGATATGTACATACTGTTACCTGTGTTGCTCTTCTTTTAAATTCTGCTGCGAAGTGTGTGTGTGCGTGGGTGCGTGTGTTTATCCATATTTCTATCTCCCTCGAGGGGACTTTTTCTGGATGGGGATGGAGTGATAGATGAATTCATCTGTCTTGTACAGACTCAGTTTCAATACCCATTTATTGAATATGCTCTATCAATTTATACGCATATTCCCGCATTTTCCCCACTCACTTTTGTTGGAAACAAAATATCACATCATTTCAGATGACAGAGTTGAGGGTAATGTATTGAAATAGACGTATCCGAAATATTGAATTATATTATGTGCTAAATGTGCATAATTGATATGTATTGAATAAAAAAAAAATCATTAAGATGAACAAAATACTCGAGTAATTTTTACAAACGTAGGTATGTTCCCAGATTTGTTTACAATACTGCTCTACTCTGACAAAAGGAAGCAACTGACAATTTTATGGAAATTGACTTTTCACTGGTTTTGTGGTAATTGAGATATACTCTACCCAATGGTGAACAAAGTAAAGTCATCTGATGTTCCATTTATGAGATATTAATATCTCAAAAGGAAGTAACTGCGCAGATATTAACATAAAAATCTGACAAAAGGAAGCAACTGACCATGTTCCAGTGAGCCAATCAGCTGTCAGGACAAATATGAGAACATGCGGGAATGAACCAATCACAGACCTTCTTACACCTGGTTGGCTTTCTTAGAGCTTCCATCGTGCAGTGTGGTGGTGAAGTCTGTGGTGGTGAAGTGATCCAAATATGCTGAAATTCTTTGATGTTTTTGCCCATTTGAGAAATGTGTATCTGAATATCTTATGTGATATTCTGTTATTATATTGTTATTGGTTGATATATGCTTTTACAGGGTGGACATAGACCTATGAACAATTGTGTGTACGTCAAGTTCGTATGCTAGACCAGTTTCAGTGTAGTCCCATGTGCTCACTTATGTGTAAAGAAAGCCCTACTATATTGTAGTGTTGCAATTTTGCTTGAGAATAAGAAATTAGTCAACAGGGAATGGTATTTCAAAAGAAAAGAAATAATAGAGTGCTCAGCAAATTTCCAAATTTCTAGGATGCTTTGTGTACAGCAATATAATTGCAATATTGGGAAAGGAATTTTACCAGTAAATAAAGAGTTGAATGCAATGGCACGGTACTATGGTAGGCTGTGGCTGCGATCCAAATTTGATTTGATCATTTTAGTAGAAATAGCTTCCGGTACATGTACAGGTGTATGCATTGTATAAAGCCAACTGTGGGGGACTGTGGCAGTAGACATATTTGTATCTTGGCTTTTTTTTCAGCTGTACTATTGGAATGTGCATGAAATTTGTATTCGAACACAGTTGCCAACTCAACGTTCTGCTGACTTGATTATTCACATTATATTAGCGTCAGTACTTGCATAAAAGGTTTGCAAATATAATGCTGGTGGCGTAATTGGTAGTGCACTTACAGTTGTTTGTTACACCTATATTGCATATTATCTCTTCTTATTCAACGGCAGTGATACAATTTAATTTCATGTACTGTTATCTACAATCATTCTGCCCTTGTTTTCCCTTCTTTCTAGTGGTGTGGTGAATCATGATGAGAATATCAATCCAGCAAGTAAAGAAGATGATGTTCCACCCAACACTCATGAAGAACCTCTTCCTGTTGTTCCTGGTAATGAGCGTTGCACTCCTCAGACAACTCCACTGCAAGAAATACCAGAACCTGACAACGTACCTGAAAATCCTGCAAAGAGGGCAAGATTTGATACAAATTCGACATGTCACAAGCTGGACAGGGCAAGGGAGAAACATGACATCAGACCACCATGCAATGGCTGCAAGAGAAAATGCAATGACAAAATTCAACATGACCGACGTCAAGCTATCTATGAGCAGTTCTGGAAAATGCCGTATGAAGCACAGAGGCAGTGGCTGTTTGATCAAATCCAAGTCACTGGTACAAAGAGAGCGGGGACAAATCTGCAAAGGTTCTATGACAGGAATCATACACGTGTATACAAATTCCCTGACGAGAGAGGCCAGCAACACATTGTTTGCAAAAAGTTCTTCTTGAGCACCATCGGCTACACAAGTGACAAAATCATTACAGTCACACTCAACTCAGCCAGACCAGGAGTAATATCACCGGAGAGAGATGACAAGAGAGGAAGACATGAACCCAAACACAAACTTTCGGCAGAAAACCAACAAATCATAGTAGACCATATCAACTCCTTCAATCCATGCATCAGTCACTACAGGCGTGAACATGCACCGCATCGGAAATACCTCCCACCAGAACTGAGCATGAAAGAAATGTACGATGACTTCCAGAAATTACATCCTGGGGACCGTTTCATGAAATTTTTTGTCAGTGATTTACACTGACAACTGTTAAAAGCTACTGAAATCCTTGCGTCTGATTGGCTGATAGCAAATTTGTCGGTGAAAACCTCCGACGAACTCGTTGATGAAACGCCCCCCAGGTGTTGCAGGTTACAACACATACAGAAAAAACGTCAACAACCTGAACATCAGTTTTGCCAAATTGGGGAGGAAGAATGTGAACTGTGCATGCTCTATGACAAGCATGAGCATGACAATGATGACACATCAAAATGTACAAAGTGTGCTGAATGGAAAGCGCATAATGAAAATGCGAGAATGAGTCGAAAGGCATACCGAGAAGATAGTGAAAAGGAGCATGGGGACAAGGAGGCATTTTTCTCGGTGGACATGCAAAAGGTGATCATGCTTCCAAGGCTGCCAGGTGTTAAAACATGTGTGTTCACAAGAAGACTTGTTTTGTTTCATGAGACATTTGCAACCCTGGGAGGAAAAACTGCGGGCAGGAACAAAAAGCCGGTAGGAGTAGTTTGGCATGAGGGCATTGCTGGTCGACAAGCTGAAGATGTTGTGAGCACCTTCGACAAGATCATTCATGATGGAGTTTACCGAGATTGCGAGCACCTCACATTTTGGGTGGACAACTGCGCAGCCCAAAATAAGAACTGGGTTCTGTACACAGGCTTGGCACTGATGGTCAATGAGGATGGAGGACCAAACACCATCACCCTGAATTACTTTGAGAAAGGACACACCTTCATGTCTGCTGATTCATTCCATGCCCAGATTGAGAAAGGCATGAGAGCAAGAAAGAACATTTATGACTTTTCAGACTTCGTCGAGGTTGTCAACAAGAGTGGTACTGCGATCAAAATGGAACCAGCAGACTTCAGTCTGTGGGAAAATGGAATGAGCAGTGCAGGTTTCACCAACAAACCAGTTCTGAATACAGTCCGTGTTGCTCAGTTTCGCCAGGACTCCAGCAAGATCTACTGGAAAACGTCAGCTGAGGATAAAGAATTCTTATGTGGGGATTTTCTGAAGAAGAAGGTGGCAGAGAAGCTGTTGAAGGGGCAACGCTTTCCCCCAAAGAATGGTGCACGAGGAATCTCAGGCAACAAGAAGAATGACATCTTGATGAAGTTGTGTCCGCTTATGCCTCAAAACAGATGTCAGTTCTGGAGAGACATTGTTGAGAATCAAACTTCTCAAGACCTCATTGACAATGAGTAAGAAGACGTTACAGCACAACAAACTTGGCTTGACATTAATGATCGATAAGGACACCAAGCATGTTTGATACATATTTTTTTTTAACAATGTATCCAATGTTTCACATGAACTTTGATCCCATCAGACCAAAGCATTGTACAGTGTAATATTCTGTTGTAGGAATCATCAGCAGTGAGAAGAGTTTCATTTCGATTTGTCTTGTGCCACTTTATTTATTTTGGACACTCGTATTCATGTTGTAGTGCCATACTGTTCAGGACTTCTGCCAGTTCATGATTACTGCCCTTTTGTGCCAATTATTATACCAAGTGCAACGCACAGTCTTGCCATTCAGCATTGCAATGAAATGTTCTTGCAACGTTCAAATGTTTCAACTCACATCGTAACAACTCAGTTCTAGTACACAAATGTATGAAGATCACGATACATGTAATATGAGGACGCTTTATTTCATTTTCTGGTCGTATTTTTTCAACTGATTGATATTTTCCTTTTTTGCATGTGAACATGATGCTATTACTGTATGTATGTTTTATAGTTGTATTGTGTAAGTTTAGCAGATTACATGTACATGTATTTTTTATACTGAAACACACAAGTTCCCATATCTGCAAGCAACATATGGGAACTGGACGGAAGGAGGATTCTGTGATGGATTTATTATCAACAGTGATTGTGCAGTACATGCGTGGTCATTGTTGATTTGTTTAAAAAAAAAAATATATATATATATATAAGCAAATGTGTGCATTCCTATCAAAGCAAAGCATGATGCTGTTGTAGGAATTATCATTGCAGTGAGAAGAGTGCCGTTTCGATTTGTCTTGTGCCACTTCATTTATGCTGAATATGTGTGTTCATGTTGTAGTGCCATACTTTTCAGGGACTTCTGCCAATTCAAAATACTGCCTTTTTATACCAATTATCTACCACGTGCTGCATACAATCTTGCCTTTCAACATTGCATACCGCAACTGAAGTGCAAATACAATTACTATGGAATGTTTTGCATTCATTGTCAAGATGTTTAACCTCAACTGTAACAATTCAATTTTAATATGAACACCATGATAATATTCAAAGTTCAAATTCAAAGTTCAAATTTATTTCATATTTCCATTTCTCAATGATGACATTACAAAATTATTGACAACAAAACAAGAATACAAAATATATACAATCATGTCTTTTGATCGTAGAAGAAAAGAAAAAGAAAATATACTTGACACAAATGTACAAGGTCATATTGTGTGAAAATGTCACTAGTAAGTATAAGAAATATGATGGGGCCTACATAAAAGCTTTAAAGCTTGTAAAACTGTAGGTTCCCGAGTTCATAGGCATATAATTTTACACGGAGAACGGATATGTTTGTCTTGACCAACTAAAATTACACAAGTACAAAAAATCGATGAGTAATAAACTAATGAACCACATAGATATCGCACAATCCAGACTGCATACAAATCTCGCAGTGTTTGAATAACAAAAATGCTATATTATTAAAAGATGTATCGGTACCATGAAATAACTTGAATGACTTGGTGCTGCGGACAAGGACAAAAGACTGGGAGCATAAAAGGGTTGCTAAAAACTTGGTAGTGTGTATCCACTAAGTAATAACTGTTTTAATTTGCGTTTGAAGGTGAATAAAGATAAGGAAGAAGTGATATCTAGAGGGAGATCATTCCAATATCTGGGTCCAGTAAATATAATTGTTTTCTTTGCAAAAATAGTGCGAGTACGGGGAAGGTGATAGGCGTCACTCTGGCGAGTGGGATAACAGTGGATAGAACGATTCCTTTTGAACATGTGGATAAAAACAGATGGTAATTCATTAGTTGTTAGTTTATACATGAAAATTCCGAGATTGTAATAAAATAGGTCTGGAATTTTCAGAATTCTGTTTTGATGGAAAAAACAATTTGTATGGGCAAAATATCCGGCGTGGTTTATGATTCTTATTGCACGCTTTTGAATACGGAGAAGGGAATCTAGTAATGAGTGAATTGCATTTCCCCACGTCAAAATTCCATAATTAAAGTGTGGAGATATTAAACAAGAATATATACTCTGCAAAATATGAACAGGAAAGAAATGTTTGAGCTTATTCAAGATTCCAATATTTCTAGACAAAATTTTACTTACAAAATTAATATGAGTTTTCCAGGATAATTCTTGGTCAATCCAAAGCCCTAAAAACTTAGTATTATTAACCTGCTTTAAACATAAATCATTTATTTTGATATCATATGGAACAACATTCAAGGAATTACTGAATACCATATAATGAGTTTTTTCTATGTTCAAAGATAATTTGTTCGCATAAATCCAGGATTGCACAGACCTAAGCTCAGTATTCATCATATTTATTAATGCATTAGGGTCTCGATGTGAAAAAAAACAAGCTAGTGTCATCGGCGAAACAGATAAATGACAAAATTTGCGATGATTTTGGAAGATCGTTTATGTATAAGATAAATAAAAGTGGGCCCAAGAGGGAGCCCTGCGGGACTCCACATGAAATAGGCTTTAATTGCGAATCATGGCTATTGATATTAACAAATTGCTTTCTTTCTGTTAAATAACTCTTAAACCATTCTAAGGGGGTCCCGCGGATTCCATAGTGACACAATTTATAAAACAAGATTTCGTGATCTATCGTGTCGAAAGCTTTAGAAAAATCAAGAAAAACTCCAATTGTATGTTCAAAACTATCTATAGCATGAGCTACCTTGTCTATAAAAGTAAGTAAAGCATGGGTTGTGTTGTAATGTTTTCTAAAACCAAACTGAGAATCTGACAGAATGTTATGATTTGTGAGAAATTTTAATAATCGTGTATAAACCACCCTTTCAAGAATTTTAGAGATTGAAGTCAGCAAAGAAATTGGTCGGTAATTATTCACCAAATCTTTCTGTCCCTTCTTAAAGATAGGGACAACTTTTGCGACCTTCATCTTATTGGGGACTTTGCCATTAAATAAGGATTGATTGAAAATGTAGGTAAGAGGAGTAATGATTTCGCTTAAAACATTTTTTAAAAGAAAATTTGTAATTCCATCATATCCTGAACTTTTTTTATCATTCAAATTCTTAATAATATCTATAATTTCTTCTTCAGCAATAGGTTCAAAAAATATTGATTGAGAATTCTTATTACCTAAGTATCTATGGAATTCAATTGATGATTTCGGGATTTTACTGGCAAGATGTGGACCAAGAGTTGCAAAATATTCATTGAAAGATTCCGCCATAATGACCGGGTCGTTAATCTGGCGGTCGTCCACTGAAATATATTTAGGAGAATCGGTATTATTTTTATGTTTGAGCGCCTCATTAATCACCTTCCACGTACTCTTCACATCAGATTTATATTTAACAAACTGTCGGGAAAAATAATTTCGCTTGGCTATACGTATTATGGATGTCAATATATTCCGATAACGAACATATCTCATATTTTGTTTATTGTTTAATTTTTTTTTTTCTGCATGTATGTTGAAAAATGTACATGCGTTCATATAGCAAATTAATGTTTTATACTGTTACACATACTGGCATCTTCCAGTAACATATGGGATAGAAAAGGAGGATTCTGTGATGGATTGTAACAATTCAATATCAAAGACAGAATATCCCCCAATTATGTCATATAAACTATATCAGCAATTAACAGTGCTTTTCAGTCTATGATGTCAGGAGTAAATTTGTGAAACTCATTGATGAATATTGTTTGTACTATAAATTTGGGGTGCACAGTCACAGTTACTATGTAAATTGTAATAGCAATGTGCAGTCTACGTACATCTCTTTAGATACGTGTTCATATAGTTTTCATGTACACTGTACAGTAGAATGCAAGTGATATAACTCCATGCTCATTTTCCATATGAAATGTAGATCTATCAGTTTTTAGTATTGTATGTAACATTTTTATGTGGGCCGATAATTGTTATGGTGTTATCTAAGTTTGTTGTAGTTTTAGAAGTTTCAATGTTGTTATCATTATTGTCATTATTGTTGTCATGCAGTTTTTAATAAAATTAACTCCTTCATCAATTTCTTATCATAATTGTCTTATCATGTAGACATGACTTGAGACAATGAAGAAAAAAGAGAATGAAATATATCTGATGAAATAAGATCTTGCACCTCAAACAGATTACACAAAGTAGTGAATTGTAAGGTGCTGTGTGTGTGTGTGTGTGTGTGTGTGTGTGTGTGTGTGGTTCTGTACCTGTGTCTGTTGGTATACAAATTTCTACATACTGGTACTAAGTTAGCTAGTACAAGCGAAGGTGTGCATGCTAGTTTGTGCCTAGCCAATTGTGTGTACGTGTGTGTGTTTGTGTGTGTGTGTGTGTGTGTGTGTGTGTCTCTTTATGTGTCACTGTAAGTGAGTGCAATGGTTAATTTGTCAATTACAAAACATGTACCTACACTAACAGTAAAACAGATCAGTTGCTTCCTTTTGTCACTGACATACATTATTACAATAATATTTTGACAAAAGGAAGCCAGTGACTTGATGCTAATAAAAACATAAAATCATATATTTATACACACATGTCTAAGATCAGTCCTCTGAGTACAATTTGAAAAAATATCTATCAGGGAACTGAGAAAGAGCATCACTAAGAGCTAAAAGAAAAACACGTTTTCCTTGTTTACAGGAAAACTACCAAATGTCAGTTGCTTCCTTATACAGTAGAAGCATTCATTTTTTTTTAATACTCTCCCGGTATGCCGTTGATAATATCATTTCAATATTGTCTTTGA